>NC_132897.1:2891395-3026395 GCF_030463535.1 Salminus brasiliensis
ACCTAGCCCCTCACTGTGGACTGAAGTGGAAAGGGGAGGGGGGTGGGGGGGTAGACTTATTTAGAAATAGAGGGGTTATGGCTCCTGACCAGCTCCTGACCAGCTCCTGACCAGCATTGAGTGTGCTGGAATTTGATGGGTTAGATGGTCTACCAGACCAAGCCAAGCCAGTGAAGCCTGAGACCAAGCTTTGTTTAATAGCATGACCAGCATTGACCAGTTGACCAGTTTGACCAGCTTAGCTTAGAGCTAAGGTCTTATCCTTTGCTCCGCTTCTCCAAATCTAAGCAAAGTGGCAGTGGAGACCACTAGTTCCTCCAACAGAAGCAGGATAAGCTCCTATTAAATAGCCTTGACTGCAGAAGAAACCATGAATGAGCAGGTGTCCCAATACTTTTGTCAATTGTGTGTAAGTGTTGACCAGCCCAGCTCTTGACCAGCATAGGGCATGTTTGAGTTTGAGTATTGAGGAGGTTAAGGGGGTTAAGGGTACTGAGATGAGGTCAGGTATGAGCAGGTGTCCCAATACTTTTGTCAATTGTGTGTAAGTGTTGACCAGCCCAGCTCTTGACCAGCACAGGGCATGTTTGAGTTTGAGTGCCATGCTTTTGCTAGGGGGGGGGTTATTCAACCACTAAGACCATTCTTGATGACCAGCATGACCAAGGTAGTTGACCGGTCTGGCCGCACTAGTTGACCAGCGTTGTTGGAATTTGATAGTTTGGCTGGTAGATGGTTCGAGTTTGGTTCAGATGGTCAGCTTGACAAATAGCATGACCTGGGAGGAGGTTAAGGGGGTTAAGGGTACTGAGATGAGGTCAGGTATGAGCAGGTGCCCCAATACTTTTGTCAATTATGTGTAAGTGTTGACCAGCCTAGCTCTTGACCAGCATAGGGCATGTTTGAGTTTGATTATTGAGGAGGTTAAGGGTACTGAGATGAGGTCAGGTATGAGCAGGTGTCCCAAAACTTTTGTCAATTGTGTGTAAGTGTTGACCAGCCCAGCTCTTGACCAGCATAGGGCATGTTTGAGTTTGAGTATTGAGGAGGTTAAGGTTAAGGGTACTGAGATGAGGTCAGGTATGAGCAGGTGTCCCAATACTTTTGTCAATTATGTGTAAGTGTTGACCAGCCCAGCTCTTGACCAGCATAGGGCATGTTTGAGTTTGAGTATTGAGGAGGTTAAGGTTAAGGGTACTGAGATGAGGTCAGGTATGAGCAGGTGTCCCAAAACTTTAGTCAATTATGTGTAAGTGTTGACCAGCCTAGCTCTCGACCAGCACAGGGCATGTTTGAGTTTGAGTGCCATGCTTTTGCTAGGGTGGGTTAGTCAACCACTAAGACCATTCTTGATGACCAGCATGACCAAGGTAGTTGACCGGTCTGGCCGCACTAGTTGACCAGCGTTGTTGGAATTTGATAGTTTGGCTGGTAGATGGTTCGAGTTTGGTTCAGATGGTCAGCTTGACAAATAGCATGACCTGGGAGGAGGTTAAGGGGGTTAAGGGTACTGAGATGAGGTCAGGTATGAGCAGGTGCCCCAATACTTTTGTCAATTATGTGTAAGTGTTGACCAGCCTAGCTCTTGACCAGCATAGGGCATGTTTGAGTTTGAGTATTGAGGAGGTTAAGGGGGTTAAGGGTACTGAGATGAGGTCAGGTATGAGCAGGTGTCCCAAAACTTTTGTCAATTATGTGTAAGTGTTGACCAGCCTAGCTCTTGACCAGCATAGGGTATGTTTGAGTTTGAGTATTGAGGAGGTTAAGGGGGTTAAGGGTACTGAGATGAGGTCAGGTATGAGCAGGTGTCCCAATACTTTTGTCAATTGTGTGTAAGTGTTGACCAGCCCAGCTCTTGACCAGCATAGGGCATGTTTGAGTTTGAGTATTGAGGAGGTTAAGGTTAAGGGTACTGAGATGAGGTCAGGTATGAGCAGGTGTCCCAATACTTTTGTCAATTGTGTGTAAGTGTTGACCAGCCCAGCTCTTGACCAGCATAGGGTATGTTTGAGTTTGAGTATTGAGGAGGTTAAGGGGGTTAAGGGTACTGAGATGAGGTCAGGTATGAGCAGGTGTCCCAATACTTTTGTCAATTGTGTGTAAGTGTTGACCAGCCCAGCTCTTGACCAGCATAGGGCATGTTTGGGTTTGAGTATTGAGGAGGTTAAGGGGGTTAAGGGTACTGAGATGAGGTCAGGTATGAGCAGGTGTCCCAATACTTTTGTCAATTGTGTGTAAGTGTTGACCAGCCCAGCTCTTGACCAGCATAGGGCATGTTTGGGTTTGAGTATTGAGGAGGTTAAGGTTAAGGGTACTGAGATGAGGTCAGGTATGAGCAGGTGTCCCAATACTTTTGTCAATTATGTGTAAGTGTTGACCAGCCCAGCTCTTGACCAGCATAGGGCATGTTTGGGTTTGAGTATTGAGGAGGTTAAGGGTACTGAGATGAGGTCAGGTATGAGCAGGTGTCCCAATACTTTTGTCAATTGTGTGTAAGTGTTGACCAGCCCAGCTCTTGACCAGCACAGGGCATGTTTGGGTTTGAGTATTGAGGAGGTTAAGGGGGTTAAGGGTACTGAGATGAGGTGAAAAAGAAAAGTCGACGTGTTTTTAGGTCTTTTATTTTGGAGCATTTTGTAAAATCAGTCGGAAACAAGAGGAAAATCAAACAATCACAGCATCGTCATCAGCAAAAAAACGGCAAACGGACCCAAACACATGGCGCATGTTGCCAAATATCATATAAATAAACCAGTAAACATAAATAATCACCGACTTTGGAATCGAATCTGCTCCTTTGGTCCGAATCACCTACAAGCTAAACATGGACCACCGAGCAGTGAAGGGGCGGGTTCAGAGCTGCGTTCTAGGTACACCGCTGCGTAGGTAAGCGAGGTGAGGTCAGAAAGGTCCGCACGGACGCTCGGATGTAGTCTGAGCCGCACAACCCCACCGATTACGCTGGAGGAACATCGATAGATCACACGGTCAGAGAAGAGAGGGGCTTCCTAAGCACTATTCAGACGGGAGGAGCTGCATGAGCGGATGCCAGTCGAGCACCGTTGGCAGTGTTTTCTGTCTTGCTGGGGTCTGTCCAAATGTTTGTGGACATCCCTTCTAATGATTGCATTCGGCTACATTAAGTTGCACCCATTGCTGCTGACACAGATGTGCAAATGCTCTCCCCCTGAACCTGTTGACACCAAGCCCCTAATTAATGCCAGGCGTGGACTAGAGGGGGTATAAAGCCCCCCCAGGGTTGAGCTGTGGAGCAGTGGAAGAACAGTCAATGAGGTGGAGCTCCATCCAGTACTTTTGCTGGGGTTTTTTTTTATGGGGAGTTGGTTGGGGTTGATGAGGTGGGGTGGTGATCATCCCAATGCTTGTGTGGCTGAATGCAATCAAATCTTCACAGCAGTGCTCCTACACAATCTAGTAGAAAGGCTTGTTTCCTGGACAGTAGAGACAGTTACTCCAACAAAAGCAGGATTAACTCTTTTTAATAGCCTTGCTTTCAGTGAATGAGCAGGCGTCCCAATACTTTTGTCAATTTAGTGTATGTTCTTAGGATAAGGATGGCTCCCATTGTCCTTGCAGACTGAACAAATCCTAAATAAGAAAACTCAGATGAGAGTCATAAATGGTTCTATAAGGAGAACCTCTAATAGAGGGTTCTGTCTAGCACCAAAGAGGGTTCCGCTTTTTTTGTTTTGATGTCAGTTCTATACAGAACCCTTTTGCAGAACCATTTGGATGGTTTCATGCTTGGCTAAATGGTTCTTTGCAATGGGGGAAAACCTTTTTGGATGGTTCTCTGCAGAACCTTATTTATCAAAGAACCCTTATCAGCACCCCTTTTTGCTAAGACTGCAAGAATGCCACCTTTCCCGGTTCCGCTCTCACCGTCTGACCTTAGCTTAGACTAGAGAGAGACCTGCAGTTCCTCTGATGTTCTCCTCTAACCTTTGGGAACTTTCTGGACTGGACAAGGGTTCACTAAGGACGAGGGTTCTTTAAAGAACCAGGTCAGCACAGAGAACCATTAGGGAGGTTAATGGTTCTAAAAGAGATCTGCTACTATTTAAACAATAATAATAAAAACCATAGAACCCATTTTCAGTACTATACAGAACCAATATTTACTAAACCCTGACATTAGTTAGGTTCCTTAAATGTTCTCCTGGAACCCTTGCTGTCTGTTTGGGCCAAAGCCAATTACTCCTATGAAGATCCTGGGCTTTTCATGTGTGTACTCTTAAAAAAAGAGGGGGGGGGGGTCTTCAGAGGGTCAAAGAACCACTCACATGGTTTGTTGCGTGGTACTTAGATGGTTCTAAGTATATGTAGCAGGTGTCTACATACTTTTGGACATGTGCGTGTGTATATATATATATATGCCGTCTGAATAGTACTTGGTTCCTTGGACTAATGAGAGAGTTCTGTGATGGGAAACGAGCCGTTCTGATGCAGGAAGGTGGAACCGATGGTATGATGTAATGCACAATAACACAGTAGAGGTGTGAGGGTGTAGCTAGTACGGTTCTCCGTATGAGAGAAACAGTGGCTGAGCTAAATCCCTGAACCGCGTACCCACTCAGAACGTGCCAACTCCAAACCGCCTCCACTGCCACCCCCCTGGTGTGTTTCTGTAGCCGTTGGTGTTGGCTGGACGCTGCAGGGCGGTCAGCCTCTAGGTCCGGACCTGGAATTTGCCCGCCTTGGTCATGTACTTGATGCCTTTGAATGGTTTGTACTTCTCGCCGTACATGTCCAAGCGATTTACCTTCAGGCCTTCGGGACAAAAGGAAAAAAGAGACCACGTGTCAGAGGAGGATCCGTACTGTACAATACGTTGCCATGGCCACCCCTGTGTAGGTATGTGACGCTTACAGGCCGACACCGGGCTGTGCAAAACCCAATTTGCATGTGAACCCGTGGACCCGCAGGATTAGAGCTATGGAGCGGGTTGTAAACACTGTATCGCTGTACTACAGTGACACCTAGTGGTCAAATCATGGTATTGTCCAAAAATGTATTCAGCTGATTATTATTTCACTTCACTCAGGAGTGAGGGGAGCACCTTCCTCTTCGCTCGGCTGTGTGTGTGTGTGTGTGTGTGTGTGTGTGTGTGTGTGTGTGCTCAGTGTGTGAGGCAGGTAAAGGTAACTGTACCTGAAATGGCAAGCTGCTGGATTTTGAACTGGATGTTGATGGTCGGGTTTTCGTCGGGTTTCGAGGCTCCGGTCTGCAGGCTCATGGTGCCCTTCAGACTGGGCAGCTTCTGGGGGTTAATCTTCCCTACATCCCATGTCAACAGCTGCACACACACACACACACACACACACACAAAAGCCACAGTTAACTAACTTTTTTTTTATTATTATTATTTTTAATTATGAAAACAGTATTTCAGGGCTGCATCAGTTTTATAAGACCTTTTATAAGATACTTATAAGACCTCAATAAAGGATAAATAAACATTAATAAACATTGATATACGCCCCCCCCCAAACAAAGTTTCCCTTTTGCCCTCCAGTAAACCCACCCGTTCATAGCTCCCCCTAGGAAAGGTGGAAAGCACCAGGTCCCCAGCCCCACCACACCGACTGACTGAAGCCTGTGTCGGCCAGCATCGCTCAACAGTGATGAGGGGAGAGAGCGCCCTCTATCAAACCCACCAGTATTATATTAATATTGTACTTTTCAATTTTAATATGGTTTTATTTTAATACATTTAAATGTTATTCATAGTCATTTTTATTTCTTTTCTGTCTTTTATTTATTTATTTTTTAATTGTATTTAATCCTGTCTGATCCTGCTTTAGACTTAAGGGAACTTATTAAGATAAGATAACTTTATTATATAATTACATTATTAAATAATTACAGAAAATTATAAAAGGTGTACATTATTATTGTTTTTTGTATTAAATAATAAACCTCTTATTATCCAGTTATAGAATTAGTATTACATTTATAATGATTATTTTTACTATTTAATATTTATTAAATAATACATGTATTATTATTTGATCAATATGTTCCCAGCCTTCTGTAATATCTTTATATTCACTCATATTAATATTCAACCGAATCTACATTTTAACACTGTGTACATTAGAACAGTACAGTACGTACAGTGTATGTTAAGGTGCATATACACTGTTTTTACATTTTTTATATTTTTATATTTTATATCTGTGCTTTCCTGCACAGGACAAGCACCTACCCAATCAAATTTATTGGTACAGCGATTTTTTAGAACTGCCGTTGTCCCAAAGCAGCTTTACAGAATCAGTAATCAGTAAGGGGACAAGAAATCAACAAGACATGAGGACCCAAGACCACCCAGAGGCGACAATGGCCAGGAAACCCCCTCAGAGCTGGAGGAAGAAACCTTGGGAGGGACCAAGACTCACAAGGGGGACCCAACCCGTCCTCCTCTGATCAGAATTATTTATTAATTATTGATAAAAGTCACAGAACCACCACATAAGACTGGTCCACTGCTCTGGTCTGCAACATAATCATAATATAATAATCATAATTTAATATAATAAAATATTATAAATCTGATTTAATGTGATGAACTGCTCTTTTTCCCCTCTTCAGATTCTCCATATGAAATTTTTGAATTACTCACACATACACACACATACACACACACACACTGCGGGTACCTTGGTGACGGGGTCGAATGTGTAAGTGCCCTGCGAGGGGTTGAGGCTGGTGTTTAGGACGCCGCGGGGCAGCTGACTGCTGACCAACACCGACTCCACCGCCTTTCCCATCGTCTGCTTCGGCCCGAGCGTCAGGTCAAAGCGGCCCTGAGAACTGCCCTCGCGGAACGTGATGTTGTGCTTCACGTACACAGGAATGGCCACCAGACTGGAGAGAGAGACCAGAACGTACAGCAGTGAGACTGAGACAGACAGACAGACAGACAGACAGACAGATAAATAAGAAAGGGGGGAGCAGGAGGATCTCTCACTTCTGCGAGCTGACATGGTACGAGAGCAGGCGGAAGTTTCCGTCCGGAGGGATGAAGGAGAGGATCCGCTCGGCCTCCCAGCGCTTAAACCTCACACAGGGGTGGAAACTCACATCATCCAACAGACGGGGATTCTGGGAGGGGGTGAATCGTTAGAGGTGAACATTATATTATTTATTAAATATCAGAACTGTACTGAACTGATATACTGCCAAACAATAAGAGGCAAATGAGCATCCTGACCAAACACAGACAGACATACAGACAGACAGACAGATAGATAAACACACAGACAGATAGGTAGACAGAGACAGATAGATAGATAGACTGACAGGCAGGCAGGCAGACAGGCCGACAAATAGATAAACACACAGACAGATAGGTAAACAGACAGATAGATTGATAGACAGACAGACAGGCAGAGAGACAGACAGGCAGACACATAGACAGTCAGACAGACAGACAGACAGACAGATACATAGATAGGCCGACAGTCAGACAAATAGATAAACACACAGACAGGCAGATAGACAGATAGAAAGACAGACAGACAGACAGACAGATAGATAGACAGACAGGTAGCTAGCTAGCTAGATAGATAGATAGACAGGCCGACAGATAGATAAACACACAGACAGATAGATAGACAGATAGACAGGCAGATAGACAGGCAGATAGACAGGCAGACAGACAGACAGACAGATAGATAGACAGACAGACAGATAGATAGATAGGCCGACAGATAGATAAACACACAGACAGATAGACAGACAGACAGACAGACAGATAGACAGACAGACAGACAGACAGACAGACAGACAGACAGACAGACAGACAGACAGATAGATAGATAGGCCGACAGTCAGACAGATAGATAGACAGACAGACAGACAGGCCGACACATAGACAGACAGACAGACAGACAGGCAGACAGATAGATAGATAGATAGGCCGACAGTCAGACAGATAGATAAACACACAGACAGACAGATAGACAGACAGACAGACAGATAGATTGATAGACAGACAGACAGACAGATAAACAGATAGATAGATAGACAGTCCGACAGATAAACACACAGACAGACAGACAGATAGACAGACAGACAGACAGACAGATAACAGTCAAGAAGATCATCAAAGAGACAGATGAACAGTAGACAGACAGACACGAACAAAGACAGACAGATCAATAGACAGACAAAAAGACAGTCAAACAGATAAACGGACGACAGACAGACAGACAGACAACTAGATACACATACAAGACAGACAGATAATGAGAGACAGACAGGAAGGCAGGCAAGCAGACAGACAGAGATAGATGGATAGACAGACAGATCAACAGACAGGTAAGAGGGCATTAGATATTCTGTATGGGTGGATGTTTAAGCAGGCAGACAGACAGACAGACAGATAGACGCTGTGGACTGTAATGGCGTGATGAGCTTCTCTGGGTGTTTGGGTGAAGTGAGGTACGGGACCGTCGGATATCCGCTCACACAAGACCCAACTAGCGTCCGGGTTTGAGGGAGCAGCCCGAGCAGACTCACCATGAACGACAGGGTCAGATCAGGCATCCCCGTCAGCTTCACACACGCGTCAATCACCCCCTGGATCTCCGCTGTGATGGTAGAACCTACAGGAGGGTTGATGGACAGATGCAGGTTTTCGGACTGAGTGTCTAGACAAGCATGTGATTCTCAGCACCAGTCAAAGACTGCAGAAACACCTGCTACGGGATGGAGCATCACCACCATCATCCCAGAGAACCCGGTTCTTCCACTGCTCCACAGCTCAGGGGTTCTATATAGCACCAAAGGGTTCTACTACCATTGCAGGAGTAGAACCTTGAAAGCACCCCATTCTATTGGTCAGAGCTTTTCTACGTAGGGTATACAGCAGCCATAACATTAGAACCACCCCCTGTCCATTCTATCAGCTCTACCTCCCATAATGCAGCACTGCGTAGGTCTACAGGTCCAGACTGTGTCCATCTGTTTCTCTGCAGGCTCTGATATTCGCATTTCCCATATTTCCCATCTCACCCTGTGTGTTCTTTAAAGCTCAGGACCCCACAGGACTGACCACCGCAGAGCAGACTGTAGTATTGCTGGGTGGTGGGTCAGCATTCCTAGCACTGCAGTGACACTGACTGACTGACTGCTGGTGGCGAGTGTGTGTGTGTTAGTAGTGTGTATTGGGCTGGTGGTATGAGTGGTATGATCAAACACCCAGAAGTACCCAGCTGTGGGCGGCAGCAGCGTCCTGCGGGCACTGATGAAGGACTAGAGGATGACCAACATCAACAGACAGCTGTGCAGCAGCAGATCAGAGAGAGCCTCTGTCTCTGACTTTACCTTCATCTACAAGCTGGACCAGCTAGGTAGGAGGAGTGTCTAATAGAGAGTGGACAGTGAGTGGACAGACAGTACTGTCTGGAATTATTAGGAGAACTGCACAGTGCTCCTGTAAGGTCAGTGGAGCTGATAGGATGGACAGTGAGTGCAAAAACAAGGAGGAGGTGTTAATGTTATGGCTGATTGGCGTATGTGTACATAAGCTGCGTGTCTGTGCTCTGACAGTCTGTAGCTGAATTCAGCACTTAGAAGAGGTGTCCGAATACTTTCGTCAGGTCATAAGAAGATACCCACGTATTGATAGCTTATCAATAAACTCCATAAATAAATAAATAAATAAATAAATAAGCAACATTTTAATCAGGTGTATCCAAACCTTTGACTGGCGCACACACACAAACACACACACACAGTGTGTACCTGACTTGTCAATGATGGCGTCGATCTCCTCCACCACGTCAAAATAGGCCTCGTTGTTGGTGTATTTGACCCCAGTGCGTCTCCAGGGCACCACAGAGAGCTGACCCGTGGGGAGCTGCTCCCCAACGTTAGTGCTTCCTGATTTACAGAGAGAACAGGGCAGACACAATGAAGGACTCACTGATCCAGCAGGTCATGATATTAATAATACACCAATATTGGAGTATAATAAATGATACTGGGCACATTTAACCTGCCTCTGGTAGAGGGGTCATGAAAAATGAGGTCAGTAGAACCAGCAAAGCTCCTTACCCGTGATGGTGTTGACGACGGTACGCAGGATGGTCGGAGGTTTGATCAGCTCTTTCAGGATATTGGACTCGGTGGCCAGAGGGAAGCCATTGTCCAGCATCTCCTCCAGCAGCTCGTACACCACAACCACGTTGTCTTTGATAGCTGCTTCAGTACACACTCCAAAGTAGTCCTGAGCGAGGGGCAGGGCGGGGGGATGGGGTGGGGGGTAGAGAGGGGTTTAACAGAATGGAGGTTTTTAATGGAAACCCCACTAGGGGTTTCCATTAAAAACCTCCATTATCTGATATATACTCTGATATATACTCTTAAATGTTGGAGAGCTCTGCCATGTCTGTGTGATCATCAATAAATATCTTAAATCATTATTAAAATAGCCATCTTAAATATATATAAATAATTCATTTAATAAACAATAATTAATTTCATTTAAAAAAGTAAATAATATTATATGTATATTTACCGCCCCCTTGTGGATTATCTGTTCACTGCACGCACCACAAAACTACATACAGATTTCTAGGTTTAAAATGACTTTAGTAAAACTACTGTGACCAATAAATTCTGGATGCATCCATTACATGTCCGAAGGTTTGTGGACACCCCTTCTAGTGAATGCATTCAGCTACTAGAAGTATTGGCACCATGCTACCTAATGCCAGGTGTGGGGCTATAGAGGAGGATAAAGCCCCCCTCCCAGCATTGAGCTGTGGAGCAGTGGAAGAACTGCAATCTGTTCTCTGGAATGATGGATGGTGCTCCATCCAATACTTTTGGGATGAGGTGGGGTAGTGATCATCATCATCCAATTTCTGACCTCACTAACGCTCTTGTGGCTGAATGCAATCAAAAGCCTAGATTTTGACAGTTACTCCGACAAAAGCAGGAGAAACTCTTATTAATACCCTTGATTTCAGAAGAAACCGTGACCAAGCAGGTGTCCCAATACTTTTGTCAACACAGTGTATACACAAAACGTGATCCAACGTCTTTTTCTTAAGTAATTGGTCAGAAGGTTTTGATGAATCTGAATGTTCTGGCCACTCTCTGATGGTTCAGGCTTTAAAGGGTTAGGAGAAGGATCTACGCAAGCTTGGGGAAGGCAGCCAAACCTGGAAGGTGTCGACGACGCGGTGGAGAAACTCGATGACGAACAGAGGCGGCACCTCGCTCTGAATGACGGCCACAAAGTAGATGCGGTGCCGCAGCACGCTGATGAGGTAGTGGTGTGGGGTGGGGATGACCGGAGGGACGTTTTCGGGCTCGGTGGCGCGCTCCTGGGCCTCGAAGAAGTAGTCGCACACGGAGCGGCTCACCACGCTCTTCCAGTGCTTCTCCAGGAATATGTCCCCCGTAGCGTTCACGAGGAACAGGCTGTGGATCATCTTCGCAGCTTTTGGGCCTGATGATGATAAACACAGATCAAAGCAGAAGAATTTTAGATATTTTATTTACATTAAAGACATTTAGCAGACGCTCTTATCCAGGAATAACCTCAGTTAGTTTAAATAGGCTAAAGATCCTCTAATCTTAGACACGACTAAACTCAAGTCAATATGGAGACCATAGTACTCTTCTCTTCGCCTGAGTCCTCTCAGAAGAGGAGGGTCTTCAGTCTGGGTTTGAGGACAGCGAGCGCTGGAGCTGTTCGGACACCCAGGGGAAGTTCGTTCCACCACTTCGGTGCAGGACTGAAAAAAGTCTGGACGCTCGTCTTCCGTGGATCTTAAAGGATGGCGGGTCGAGCCGAGCCGTACTTGAAGCTGGAAGGGCTCTTGGTGCGGATCGGCTTTTGATTGACCACTGCCATCAAGTACGGAGGGGCTGGCTGGTCCAGTCTTGGCTTTGTAGGCCAGAGTCAGGGGTTCTGACTCTGATGACCCGGGAAAGGCTCCAAACCAGCAAGTCTTCAGGCTAATGCTGAAGTCTCACTGTTTGGGAATGGGTTCAGTACCCTGGCGACGAGCTCGAGAGGTTGCCCTGGCCGGATCCAGCTTACGTGGGATGTGCCGGACTGGGAAGTCTTGATCCGTGGCAGCCTCACCTCACAACTTGCAGGACGTCCATAGGACACCTTCAGAGGTCTTCTGGAGTCTTTGCCTGAGGGGTTCAGAGCTGACGTGGCGGTACAGGGAGGACCAGCAGCATATGGTGGGCAGGTGGTGATAATGTTTTGGCTCCAGTGCTTCAGGTGTGTAAAGGGAGGCGGAAACCGATACCACCCTGTTTAATATTCAACAGCATCGCATTACGCCTGACGTGCTGAACAGCCTCTCTTCTCCCACAGACAGGAAAGCAACACCAGCACGGCCTACATATAACAGTCTCTGGCCACTTTATCGGAAACACCTGTAAAAAAAAAAAAAAATGTCACTGCGCTCCCTTCAACCCCATCCGTACGACCGCTCCTCTTTGTCGAGATATTGAGAGTGAGCCTACCACCCCAAAGATGCAACACCTGTCCAAATGTTTGTGGACACCCCTTCTAACGAACGTAATCTGCCACTGTACGCTGCACCGAACGCACAGCTTGTCTAGTGCCTGTCGAGAAAAAGTTCTGCCAATGGAATAGCACGATGGCGCTCCATCCAATACTAACGCTTTCGTGGCTGAATGCAATCAAATCCTTACAGCTATGCTCCTCCAAAATCTATCAGAAAGTCCTTCCTCTTCAGTTATTCCAACAAAAGCAGGATCAGCTCTTTATAAATACCCTGAGTTTAGAAAAAGAAGAATGAACAGGTGTCCTATTACTTTTGTCCATTTAGGCCTGTAGCGTGTATAGATAGATGGCTAGACCAATGGATAGACAGACAGATATAGACAGACAGATATGTAGGTTGACAGATATAGATATTTATACATAGACAGACAGACAGATACAGAGAGATAAATATAGATAGATAGAGAGATAGACAGAGACAGATAGATATTGATAGACAGACAGATAAATAGATATAGACAGATAGACAGGAAGATAGACAGACAGAGAGATAGACAGATAGACATCTATAGATAGACAGACAGACAGACAGACAGAGAGATAGACAGACAGACAGAGAAGTAGACAGATAGACAGACAGATAGACAGACAGATAGACATATAGACATATAGATAGATAGACAGACAGAGAGACATATAGATTGACAGATAGACAGATATACAGACAGAGAGACATATAGTTAGACACAGACAGATAGACAGATAGATAGACAGATAGATAGACAGACAGATAGACAGATATACAGACAGAGAGACATATAGTTAGACACAGACAGATAGACAGATAGATAGATAGACAGATATACAGACAGAGAGACATATAGACACAAACAGATAGACAGACAGATAGACACAGACAGATAGACAGGCAGATAGACAGATAGACACAGACAGATAGACAGACAGATAGACAGACAGATAGATAGACAGACAGATAGATAGAGAGACAGATAGACAGACAGACAGATAGACAGGCAGATAGACAGATAGACACAGACAGATAGACAGACAGATAGACACAGATAGATAGACAGACAGACAGACAGACAGATAGATAGACAGACAGATAGACAGACAGACAGATAGACAGGCAGATAGACAGATAGACACAGACAGATAGACAGACAGATAGACACAGATAGACAGACAGATAGACAGATAGACACAGACAGATAGACAGACAGATAGACACAGATAGATAGACAGACAGATAGACAGATAGACACAGACAGATAGACAGACAGATAGACACAGATAGATAGACAGACAGACAGACAGACAGATAGATAGACAGACAGATAGACAGACAGACAGATAGACAGGCAGATAGACAGATAGACACAGACAGATAGACAGACAGATAGACACAGATAGATAGACAGACAGATAGACAGATAGACACAGACAGATAGACAGACAGATAGACACAGATAGATAGACAGACAGATAGACAGAGAGACATATAGATAGACAGACAGCCAGATAGATAGACAGAGAGACATATAGATAGATAGACAGACAGAGACAGAGAGACAGACAGGCAGATAGACAGATAAACAAAAGGGTAACTCACAGGTCTGTACACTGTCTATGTATATATATGTCTGTCTGTCTGTCTGTCTGTCTGTCTGATAAACGATTAGATCCTTAGATCTAATGTCTAATAAATAAGATATAAACCCAAATCCCCCCCCCCTCATTCAGCATCCATCTTCCTCCTCCTCCTCCTCCTCCTCCTCCTCCTCATCACAGGACCGTCTTGTGACCATCCGGGTCTCGGTCACCCGACAGCGATTACTAGCTAAGCCGAATCCCCCCCTGTGAGTTGTGTGCGTCCCGCGTCCCCCCGCTCGTCCCTCTCAGCGGCGGCGGCGGCGGGGGCAGCGGCAGTGTGTCAGGGGGAGATACTCACAGTAATGTCCGGGAAACAGCCGCAGCTCCGGCCTCTCCTCGATCCCTCAGCGCCGACCAGCTCTTCCTCCTCCGCTACTCGGGCTTCAGAGCGGAGCTTTGACTGGCGCCTGACTCGACCAATCGAGACGCGCGTTTCATGCTTAACCCCGCCCCTAGGCGAACATGATTGGTGTGCGTGGAGTCACAAGGGAAGCTCGGAGGCGGATTGGACAGCGAAACAGGAGACGTCACGGTAAACAGGCGCTGTGATTGGCTGTGGGGCCTTTCTGACATCTTGTTGTGGGTCGGAGGAACAGGAGGCCTTTAAAAAGCCCCACTTTTAATCGATAAAACGAATTAAAACGATTTTACGGGACGTTTTAGGGCTTGAGGGATGTTTAACATCACGAGCTTAATTTTTCATTTTAATTTCACGAAAATATTAATAAGAACGTCTTAAGACTTGGATTAAAAATGCGACTAAAATGGCACCAAGCAAAAAACCTGGATCTCTCCATTAAATATGCATCAGAAAAATGTTACAAACATAAGAATTATCATTTAAATATTTACATAAAATTATAACAGATTTTATACATGCTCAATTTCATAATATGGACAGATACAAAAGGTGCATATATAAAAATATAGGAATAATACATATATAATCTCTATATTAAATATAAAAAAAAATAAGTTCTGATATTTTTTATCTAGAAAAAATATAAAAGCATTTTTTGCATCCTTTTTTAATGAGTTTAAGTACTCATAAACTAAGTAGTTTACTTAAGTAGTTTATGTACTGCAGCCTGGCTAGCTCTCACTGTGAGCTGTTGATGAAACTACCTTCACCATGTTTGGAGGATGTACTGTAGCCTGGCTAGCTCTCACTGTGAGCTGTTGATGAAACTACCTTCACCATATTTGGAGGATGTACTGTAGCCTGGCTAGCTCTCACTGTGAGCTGTTGATGAAACTACCTCCACCGTGTTTGGAGGATGTACTGTAGCCTGGCTAGCTCTCACTGTGAGCTGTTGATGAAACTACCTCCACCCAGTTTGGAGGATGTACTGTAGCCTGGCTAGCTCTCACTGTATGCTGTTGATGAAACTACCTCCACCATGTTTGGAGGCTGTACTGTAGCCTGGCTAGCTCTCACTGTGAGCTGTTGATGAAACTACCTCCACCGTGTTTGGAGGATGTACTGTAGCCTGGCTAGCTCTCACTGTAAGCTGTTGATGAAACTACCTCCACCATGTTTGGAGGCTGTACTGTAGCCTGGCTAGCTCTCACTGTGAGCTGTTGATGAAACTACCTCCACCGTGTTTGGAGGATGTACTGTAGCCTGGCTAGCTCTCACTGTGAGCTGTTGATGAAACTACCTTCACCGTGTTTGGAGGATGTACTGTAGCCTGGCTCGCTCTCACTGTGAGCTGTTGATGAAACTACCATCACCATGTTTGGAGGATGTACTGTAGCCTGGCTAGCTCTCACTGTGAGCTGTTGATGAAACTACCTTCACCATATTTGGAGGATGTACTGTAGCCTGGCTAGCTCTCACTGTGAGCTGTTGATGAAACTACCTTCACCGTGTTTGGAGGATGTACTGTAGCCTGGCTAGCTCTCACTGTGAGCTGTTGATGAAACTACCTTCACCGTGTTTGGAGGATGTACTGTAGCCTGGCTAGCTCTCACTGTGAGCTGTTGATGAAACTACCTCCACCGTGTTTGGAGGATGTACTGTAGCCTGGCTAGCTCTCACTGTGAGCCGTTGATGAAACTACCTCCACCATGTTTGGAGGATGTACTGTAGCCTGGCTAGCTCTCACTGTGAGCCGTTGATGAAACTACCTCCACCATGTTTGCACCCCTTTTTAATGAGTTTATTTTTCTTTATACATACTGTCGCATAATATGGAGTAAAACTGCATATTTTGTTCTAGATTTAATCTGTATAAAACATTTTACATAATCTCTCACATTTTATATTTATTTTATGCAATTTTTAAATGGCTTCTTTAGAAACATTGCTACTGAATTGTCCATAAATACAAATACCCTTGCTCAAGGGCCCAGCAGTATGGGTATCAAACCCACAACCCTGTCATCAACACCCTGGAGGTCGAACCGCTGAGCCACCACTGCCCCCCTGCCTTGTTCGGCTGGTTTACGGCCCAGCAATGATCGTAAAAAAAAAAAAACACACACAAAACAACAACACTGTAATGCTAATTATTTTCCATAATTACTCCAGACTCTTACCCGAATGTAATCTGCTGTTCCCGCAGTGTCCTCTCGGCCTGGTGTGCTGTGAAGGAGCTGAAGAGATTGAAGCTGGGTTAGCTTTTAGCCTAGCGCAGGTCACATGCCCACTCTCTCCTGAGCTCTCCTTCGGCGGACGCCGGCATAGGAAAAGCCGCAGATACGAGGCCTGGTTCCTCTAGCAACCCACATCCCCATAACTAGCCCCCCATAGAGTCCGGAGAGGATGAGCTGCTCTCCAGTATCAACACCAGCATATTTTCCTAAAGTGGCCTCTGTGTTTTTTTAGCCTGTCGCAGCTTCAGTTGTTACATTTAATTACGGAGCTTTTTTGATAGATTTGAAGCAAATTAAGTTAAAATTGGCATATTGGCAATCGTTTGTCTCAGATATGGCTGCGTCCCAATTGCGTACAGCACACTAATGCTATAGAAGGAATAGACCATGTACCTTTCGCGTTGCATTGTGGGACGTGTCCATCGTAACCACCCTCAAAATGCAACCAGTTTTGAGTGAGGACCATGGATCTTTGACACATTTATTGATATTAAATACTACGTACTCTTATAAACTCGATATTACCAATTAGTACGCAACTGGGATGCACCCATAGGGTCCCGTAAGTGACAAAGCCTCAAAGAAGGACCCTGACCCATCCGCCGCTTATTGTAGAAGGATGGGGTTGTTTCCTTTCGTGGCTTTCTCCTGGCTAGCTCTCACTGTGAGCTGTTGATGAAACTACCTTCACCATGTTTGGAGGATGTACTGTAGCCTGGCTAGCTCTCACTGTGAGCTGTTGATGAAACTACCTTCACCATGTTTGGAGGATGTACTGTAGCCTGGCTAGCTCTCACTGTGAGCTGTTGATAACGGAAACTACCTCCACCATGTTTGGAGGCTGTACTTTAGCCTAGGTAGCTCTTACTGTGAGCTGTTGATGAAACTACCTCCACCATGTTTGGAGGATGTACTGTAGCCTGGCTAGCTCTCACTGTGAGCTGTTGATGAAACTACCTTCACCATGTTTGGAGGATGTACTGTAGCCTGGCTAGCTCTCACTGTGAGCTGTTGATAACGGAAACTACCTCCACCATGTTTGGAGGCTGTACTTTAGCCTAGGTAGCTCTTACTGTGAGCTGTTGATGAAACTACCTCCACCATGTTTGGAGGATGTACTGTAGCCTGGCTAGCTCTCACTGTGAGCTGTTGATGAAACTACCTCCACAATGTTTGAATGCTGTTCTTTAGCCTGGCTAGCTCTCACTGTGAGCTGTTGATGAAACTACCTCCACCGTGTTTGAATGCTGTTCTTTAGCCTGGCTAGCTCTCACTGTGAGCTGTTGATGAAACTACCTTCACCATGTTTGGAGGATGTACTGCAGCCTGGCTAGCTCTCACTGTGAGCTGTTGATGAAACTACCTCCACCATGTTTGGAGGCTGGACTTTAGCCTGGCTAGCTCTCACAGTGAGCCGTTGATAACAGAAACTACCTCCACCATGTTTGAAAGCTGTACTTTAGCCTATGTAGCTCTCACGGAGAGTTGTAGATCCCTCCCGTAAAAAGAGGACCTTCACCACTTATCAAATGGATGGGATTGTTTCATTTAGGGGTTTTAGGTGGAATAACACTGTGTGAAACTACCTCCACCATGTTTGGAGGATGTACTTTAGCTGAGGGAGCTCTTACTGAGAATTGCAGATCCCTCACCACACCTGTCTGCCACTTGTTTTACAAGGATGGGATTGTTTACCTTTGTTAATTTACTTTTTTTGCGTACAATAATACTATGCGAAACTACCTCCACCATGTTTGGAGGCTATATTTTAGCCTGGCAAGCACAGAGTTGTAGGTCCGTCCCCTAAAAAAGGACCTTGACCACACCTTGCCACCAATCCTCACTGTAGAAGAACTGGATTGTTTACTGTGGAGGTCTTAGTTGCAGTAACACTTTGTGAAACTACCTCCACCATGTTTGGAGGCTGTACTTTAGCTGAGGTATCCCTCACGGTGAGTTCTGTAGATCCATCCCGTAAAAAGAGGACCTTCATCACACTTGTCCGCCACTTGTTTTACAAGTATGGGATTGTTGACTTTGGGGGTCTTACATACAATAATACTGTGCGAAACTTCCTCCACCATGTTTGGAGGCTATATTTTAGCCAGGCAAGCGCAGAGTTGTAGGTCCGTCCCCTGAAAAAGGACCTTGACCACATCTTGCCACCATCATCACTGCAGAAGAATCTGATTGTTTACTGTGGAGTTAGTGCAACTACCTCCACCATGTTTGGAGGCTGTACTTTAGCCCAGATAGCTCACTGAGTTCTGTAGATCCCTCCCGTAAGAAGGGGACCTTCACCACACCCGCCCCCCACTCGCTTCAGGAAGATCGTAAGAACACAGGAACAAGTGAAATGGCTCAACATAATTTATTTTTGTTTCATGTTAAAATGTACAGAGTTCTTTGAAAGTACTTGCTAAGAAATAAAGAAAAGGAACAAATAAATGGAAATACATACAGGGACAAAATAGAGAGGAGAGAGAGGAAGGCAGGCGCCAACTGACCGTTAAAAGGGAGCGTCCTGCCGCTGCTCCGCCGTCTCTCCATCTACCGCGCTCTCTCTCTTTTAGCTTACAACTCACCATGTACAATTACAAAGGATACAAAAAGGGAAGCAATATAAACAGACAAACATACTGAGCTCATTTTTACATGCCTCTTAGATGTAAGGAAGTCGTCCTATACACACACGAGAAAAATCAACAAAAAAAAAAAATAAAAAAAAAAGAGGGAAAAACAAAAATAACTGCGAAATGACCTTTAGATATTTGACATTTCCTTTTGTTTTTAAAATAGCATTAATATACTACACAAAGATAGAAAACTCTAGAGATGAGATGGAATGGAAAGGTTAAAGGCATCTTATTCACTAGAAGTGAGCTGTAATTTTTTTAGTTTTGAATTTCTTAATAATATTACCCCAAGAGTTGAGCTAAAAAATATGTATTGTTTTTTTTTTCCTGAAACAGAAGTGAAAAAAATGACAGTACCAATATCCATGTCAGAATTTTGTTTTTATATTATAGAAAAAACATTTTCTCTACAATAAGTTCGCTAAAGTCAAAAAGAGTCAGCTTGTGTCATAAAAGAAAGCTGCCCAGTCTGATAAAATTCAGAAAATTAAAAGAAAAAAAAAAACTAAACAAAAACAAAGAAAAGCACACAAATATAACGTATGAAAAAACATCATCAGGTCTTAAGAAAGAATCCTCATATTGACATTGAATACTGGACACTGAATACACAGGAAATTCTCTGCCCCACTGTCCTATACTGGTAACCGTCCCTGTACGACATGCACTTAGACTGGGATGTCGCGGCGCGGGTTTCGCAAAGTCGTCCACCACCATCTCCTTCATCGCTAATGGCTAACGCCAACGTACTGTCAGCAGGAGCGTCGGACTGCCTGCGACGGGCGACGGCGCGACAGCAAGCAAGGCCCGATCACTGAGCCTCCTTCACTGCGGCTGGTTTAACTGGGATACACACACACACACACACACACACACACACACGCATACGTGTCGTGGTCACTGTAGCATGGTTGCTTTTGGAAAGCCCATCCCCCCCAAACCCCACCCCCAAACAAAAAAACAAACAAAAACAAAAAAACAAAAACAAAACCCCACCCAAATCCACTGTTTATGTTTGGGGGGGGGTCTGTATAAAAAAAATAAAAAAAAACGCCCTCTAGTGGAGTGTTTGCGATAAGGGTGCTGACGTCACAGTTCGGGAGTCTGTGCTGTGAATCGGGAAGTACCAGAATTATTTACATCTACAGGATTTTTCCTCTCTCGCTTCGCGCCGGTCCCCTCCCGCTATGCTACGGACATACGACTACGTACAGAAGTCTCCGCCTCCTTTCCTCTGCCGGCCTCCACCGAATCGGGAATACATGCGGTCCTATACTGCAAACCGGGAAGACACAGATTACTGGATACGTTTCACGGTGCCTCCGTAATAGTTCTACATCTCTCTCTCACACACACACACAAAAGAAGTGCCTCCACCTTGATTCTGAGTGGCTATAGAAACGTGTGTGTGTGTGTGTTAACGTGTGTATGAGAATGTTTATAAGAGCAAAAACCAAAAAAATGCGTGGGTCACTCATCCCCAACCGCCCCCCACCCTGCCACCCCCCAAAAAAGTATAGCCACACATATATATTTATATATATTTGAACTAAGCATGAGGCTAGACTGAAACACAAGCAGCTCAACTGTCCGGAAAAACGAGAACATATTTAAAAAAATAAACAAAGGTGGTAATAATAATAATAATAATAATAATTAATAACAATAATAATAATAATAAAAGTACAGTCCATCTACAACTGTTTCGTCTTTTTTTCCAGGTAAGGCTTCCTATGTCAATTCCAAAGACCGTGTGCATGGTTCAGTATACGCTCAAATGTAAATTTCTCCATTTTTGAAAGTTCGGAAAGTTCCTCTTCCTCCTTTGCAGCTGCTTGGTTGTCTTCTCCGCTCCTCATCAGGACGAAGAAGTGGATGCTGTCGCAGGGGAGAGTGCATACCCCCCCGTTGGTACGTCGCGGTACATGTCTGTTTACGTCTCGCTCGCCGCTTCCCTGGCTCGGTTGGTTTGGCGGTGGCGGCAGCAGCAGCAGCAGCTCCTCCCCGGCACAGATCGGCCTGGCCCGGCCTGGCCTGGCCCGGTTCGGCCCGACTCTGGGGGGAGCCAAACCCTCGGGACAGAATTTAATGACCACAACGTACAAGAAGTTCAAAAGTACAACCTCCTCCTCCTCCTCCTCCTCCTCCTGCTCCTCCTCCTCTGCAGCCGCTGAACCTTCCAGTCCCGTCCCGCCACGCCACGCCCACGCCCACTCCCGTCGCCGTGATCTCAGGAAGAGCGGGCGCGCTCCGAAAAACAACAGAGTACGCGAGTCCAATTCTGAAAGGGGGGGTTTATTGTCTTTTCTATTTTGTTTAACGTTATCCTCTCCGTCTCTGCACGTCGTCTGATCCTCTCGCGCTCATCTGCTCATGTAAGGCGACTGTTTGGGGACTCCGGCGTAGCTGTGGTGCGAAGGTCCCGCGTACATCATGTTGCCGTGGTGATTGGGCTGCATAGGCTGCTGGGGGTAAGCCTGGCCTCCCATCATGCCCATCTGCATCTGCATGGGGTACTGGGCCGGCTGGTTCATGTAGGGCGGGTTGCCGTGGTAACCGCTGTTCATCATAGGCTGGGGCATGCGGTAGCCGGCCGACATGGCCGCGTTCAGGGGGTTCATGTTCATGGAGTTGTAGGCGGCCGGAGTGGGCATGAGGTTCGTCATCATGCCGCGCTGGACGGCGAGAGTCCTGGGGGAGCCCTGCATGGCCACCGGCCCTGAACTACGCCCATAAAGCTGTTGCTGGTGCGGGGAGCCGGCGGGGATCTGAGAGGCTTTGGAGCGGATGGAGATGTGGCCTTTTACCGTGGCCATCTGACCCTGGAGACGCTGGGTGTGGGGAGGCGGAGGAAGGCCTATGTTGGCCCCGGGCATGTTGCACTGGATTAGAGGAGAACCGAGGTTCATGGAGCCCGAGCTGAGGTTGGGGGGAGGAGTCATAGTGGCCTGGGCCTGCGGGAGCGGTGGGTGAGGGGAAGAGGCGAGCTGCGCCAAACCGGGGCTGGAAAGAGAGACGCTGGTGGCGTAGGACGTGACTGCGGCCGAATGAGAGTAAGGCATGGCGTGGGGGTCCATGATGGTGTTCGTGAGCTGCTGGAGCTTGGCCAGGCTGAAGGTGGCTGAAGGCTGCGCATAGCCTCCAGCTCCAAAGTCCTGGCCCATGCGGTCGTAGAGGCTCCGCCCACTCCCACCGCTCCCTGCGCTTTCAGGGATCTCCATGATCATCGGTGTGGAGGCAAAACCGTTTCCCATGCTGCACTGGGAAAGGGGCTGTTGCTGGGGCGGAGGGGGTGGTGGTGCTGAAGGTGGAGGCTGGGGCTGAGGGTTTGGCTGTTGCTGCTGGGAGACCTTCTTCTGCTGCTGCTGTTGCTGTTGTTGCTGGCTTGCGCTTGGAGGTCTTTCGATAACACAGCTCTGGGGAGACTTGATGCCACAGCTTGGAGTGTTTGCCGCAGGTGGAGGAGGTGGGGGTGGAGGCTGTGGGACAGCTGCGCCAGAATTGGACCCCGAACTGCCGCTATTTGGACCAGGAGCCCCCTGCTGAATCAAACTGCAGCTGCCCATGGCCATCTGGGAGCTCACAGCAGCACCGGAAGACGAGAGTCCTGGGGTGGAGACAAAGGAGCAGCTGTTGCCCTGCGAGGAGGAGGACGACGGAGTGGAGGATGAAGAGGAAGCGGACGAGGAAGCGGCCGCCACAGACACGGACATGGCACCTCCGCTGCCTCCGCTACCTCCGCTGCCCATGGTGGAGTCATAGCTGCTGGGGTTGTCGTAGTTCTCCGTGGTGCTCTCGATGCTGCCCAGGTCACTGAAGCCGCTGTCCACCACCTGTTGCGAGTGATCGGACACAGACGGGACGTCCATCATGGGCGAAGTCTCCATGTTCTGCAAAGACGGTGCCGAAAGCGAGCTAGGGTGTTCCGGGGTTATCTGGGTGTATCCTCCCCCTGTCCCACCCCCGGTCCCTGTAGGTCCAGGCACCCCTGTCCCTGTCTCCATAGGGCCAGGGGTCATCCCAGGGCTGTTTACCGACCGTACGGACTGACTGGCTAAAGGGGGCATGGGTGGATTGGGCATGGGGCTGTTATGCTGGGAGGCACTGCAGTCTTCCACAATCGCAAGGGTCTCCTCTTCTCCTTCGCCGTGGCTGTAGTTCTGCAAGGTGCGACAGGCTACCAGAGTTTCCTCGCAATCCTGGTAGGCACCATGCTGCTCAGCTTCTTCGTCCTGGGCCTCTCCTTGCGTGAGCGACTGGACAGCCTGGACGGTCTCCAAGTCAAGCTCACTGCTGTGGTGGTGATCATGCTGATGGTGGCTCCCAAGCTCATCTTTGAACTCTGGACTGGCGTGCGAATGTTCCGTCTCCATCATCAGGACGGACTTGTCTTCCAGGGGCTGGAGGTCTTGCGGCTCGGAGGGGACCGCAATAGAGGTTACGGTCTCCACAGCCGCAGCGGCGGCAGCCGATTCCTCCTGTTCCCGCCGCCGCCGTTCGTCCTGAGAGTCGATCGATGGCGGCTTCACCTCCTGCACCTCCTCTGCTTCTTCCTCATCCTCTTCCTCCTCTTCCTGCTTACTGACGTACTCCTGTGCCGTGCTCGCTGGCATGTCTAAAAAACCTTCCCCGGCGGTCTGGGGTTCCTCCTTCACTGGAGGCGACCGGACAGGAGACATCTGTTCTTCCTCCTCCTCGTCCTCCAGCTCTTCATCGTCGTCGTCCTCAGACTCCTGGCTCTTTCTCCGCTTGACGCTGTCGCTTTTCTCCTCCAGCCGTCCGTCGCCTTCGTCGTCCGCATCGTGATCGTCACTTCTCCGGCTGCCGGGTGCAGCAGCCGCCGCCACCGCCGCCGCTGCTGCTGCTCTCCTGTTGCCTGGGTCGCTGCGGTCCTCGTCCTCCCTCTCCTCGTCCTCTTCTGGGTCAGCCATGTCCTCGTCTCTGCTTTGAGGGACTCTGGAGCTGGACGACTGGGACAATGCGCGAGAGGGCGGCCGGCTGGGCTTTTCTTCGGTCCAAGCTTGATCCGGATCTTCCGCCTCCTCCTCTTCATCTGGCTCGGATGCCGGGGGAGGCTTGGGAACGGGAGGTTGAAGGTTGAGATTTTTAGGCGGTCTTCCTCTCCGCCTGGGTTTGGGCGGTTCCGTCATCTTTTGAAGGAAATCGTTGTCTTCCTCGTCCGAGTCTTTACGCTTCTCACTGTCCAGGTCTGAGGTCAAGGTTCTCCTCTTGCAGGCCCGGTCCTCAAGCGCTGGCTTTTCCAACTGTAGCTGAGCCAATCGGCTTCTCTCCAGCTCCTGCCTGGCAGCTTCCTCCTGGGCGCGTTGCAGGTAATAGCTTCGAGGCTTCCTGCCAGGTTTCTGCTTGATCTTCGGAGGTGGCGGGTCCTCCGAGGACTGGGCAGTCAGGCTGGTGTCAGCAAGCTGGTCGGTCTCACTACCTGGCTTTTTCCCGGGACGCTTTGTCCAGTGCGGTGGCTTGCGGCTTTTGCCCTTAGGCCAACCTTTCTTCCTCTTTACTGGCGCCTCTGGCGTGACGACAGGTGCTTCCACGTTCTCTTCTGCTTCCTCGGTCTGCTCCGGCCTCCTCAAGTCAGTGACCGGCTTCAGCACGGGGGTGGGATCTGGTAGGAGAGGCAGGTAAATAAATCATCCATAAGCGAAACATGAAAATAGCATTAAACATCACCACAAACACAAAGTAGTCTTCCTCCATCTACTCAGGCTAAGTGGTTACGGGGGTTGTACGGCGCAGGTCTTTACTTTCGGACCATGTTTTCTCGGACTTTGCTGGGTCTTCTATTGGAGGCGTGCCTGCTAATTTGCATTTATTTGCATAATCTAACGTTATGAGTAAAGCTTCACGCTCAATCCAGTAAGTCAACGAGTTGAAGAGCCACCGTAAGTCAAATTATTTATTTTTTGAATACATTTTATACAATTTTCCACCATTTCCCCCCCAATTTAGGCCGCCAATCACCCAGCCTGTGACTGATTTATATGCTCATATATTATCTTTATATCAGTCGCATTAAGCTTCCGTTTTTTATTTTGGCGTCAATTTATCGTCCAAAACATCCCGTCCTCTCGTATCAAGAGCTGAAGTATCTGGATTCTTCGGAATTTCAAAATTTTTTATTAAATCTTTTTGGGGTTTAAACTAAATTAAATAACCAAACTCACGGATTCAACAATTAAAGCTTTAGCAATACAAGAAGGGTGTTTAGCTACGTTGACGATTTTTAGAACTAGAATGAAGAAAAGATTTAATTCGGAATCCATTCACGAAGAATATCAGAAAATCCTCAGAGCCGTAAACAGTCACTGACGCACCAAAACCGTGCATCTCCAAAGCAGAATGGAGGGATGTGTGTGTGTGTGGGGGGAGTGTCAACGTAAAAATATTTAACTAAAGTCATTTCTGTGGGTCCATCTGTAAATTCGGAACCTGCCTGACTGACATTGCGTCAAAAAGTGATAATCGCAAAGTTCAAAAGGGTTTTACATGACAATTAATTTAAGTTTAAGGAGATACAAGGTTTTGCATGACCGCAACAGTATGTGCTAGATGTAAATCCAATGATTGACAGTTTGACACAATGACATCACTAACCGTCTTCCTCAGACTCCGAGAGGTTGGCTGGGCGAACCCTTTTGGGGGCAGGGTCTAGGTGTTTGCGGGCAGGTGGGTAACATCGGAGGGCGTTTCCAAAAGGAGTCTCCTCCTCTAGTCGGGGCATGGGTCTCTCCGCGTCCGAGTCCACAAAGGGCTCATCCAGGACCTCCGTGGTCTCCGAGATCGTCTCAGTCACCACGCTGCTGTGCGGATGACTGCGCTGCCGTACGCGTCGTCTTCGTGCGGTCTTTCAGGGACAGAAAAAAAAAGAAAAGCAAATTATTAAAATCTCCACATTTCTCGAATCTCGTTCATTCAGATCTTCCAATTCGTCCTTCACGCTTCGATTTGGCCCTTTGCCAACACCATGTTCTCGATTATCATCTACCCACCTTGCACCTGAGCCCTAACGTTGGCTTGGTCAGGACAGGAGGGGAGCGAGCCCCCATCTCTTCGTCATAATCATCATCGTCGTCATCATCGTCCTCGCTGCTATCGCTGGAACAGGACTCTCGGCCCTGCGAAGGTTCGCTCAGCCTGGCTGCCGTGGGCAACGAGGGCATGTCCTCCTCCGCCTCATCGCTCAGCCGGCGCTTGGGTCCTCGTCTTTTCCGCGGAGGGCGCCCTCTGCTGCGTTGTGGTGGAACCGCGGGGTGCCGGGGAATCTCCGTCGACGCGGAGTTCGTCGGCTCGTTGTCCGAGGCGAACAGGGTGGGTGGAGACCCAGCTGATGTGGTGGCCTTGTTTACTGGAGATCTGTATTCTTCGTCCTCGTCGTCCTCAGGTCTAGCTTTGCGGGGTCGTCCGGGACCCGGCCGAGGCCTGTCCTTGACTCGTCCCCATGGGCAGTTTTTGGGAGGGCGGCCGCGCCCCCTGCGCTCCCCGTTGGCCTGAACGGGAGAGCACTCGGGGCTCGGGAGGCTGTTGTGAACAGGGGAAGAGGCCGGAGAGCTTTGGCTGTTTGGGAACGACGGGAAGCACTTCTTGTCCTCGTCTTCCTCCATCTCGGATCTCACGTTCCAGGACAGCGGAGGACTTTTATGACTCGACTTCACCTGCAACACCCAAACGCACAGGATGCATATCGGTGAGATGTGAACACACACACACACACACACACACACACACACACACACCACTTTTTAAACTCACATCTTTGCTGTTCTCCTGCTCCCTGTCCTCTTCCTCATCGTCGTCATCCTCGTCGTCGTCATCGTCCCCTTCTCCCTCAGACACGACCGTGTTGGTGACGATGACGGGAGTCCAGCGTAAGCAGTCCGGGTCGACCTCCAGCTGCCGCGGTCGGGCCTGGAGCCGCGACATGTGCGTCGACACCAGCTTGTCTCTGCGGACCATCACCAACCTGGAGAGGAGGAGAAAGGGGTGGAGGAGACGGGAGGAGACGGAAGGGGACGGGAGGAGACATCGGTGTCGTTATCAAGTTAAGACCTCCTCCTCTGCTCCAAACCACTACCACCAGTCCCATCATATCTCACATTTACGTATTGGGACATCAGGATGACGGATACATAAATTGACAAAAGTATTGGGACAGCCAATTATTACATAAAAAAGAAAACAAAAACAAAAAAACATGTTTATCCTGCTTTTGTTGGAGTAACTATTTAACCATCTCTATGGTCCAGTCCGGGGGGAGGGGGCTTTCTTACTAGATTCTTAAGCATTGCTGTCCGGATTTGATTGCATTCAGCGACGAGAGGTGAACGATCACCACCTCAACATGGCACATCCCTCTCTAGTCCTTCTAGCCATCGGTGCAACTTAAACTAGCAGAACGCATTTGTTACAAGGCGTGTCCAGAAATATATGGACACATTTGAGCCTGTGGAGCATCAGCATGAGTCCGAAGTTGCTGTTTTAAGGTAACGTTGCTACAGAAAAACGTTGCTGTAAGAAGGAAATTGCGTAAATCTGGCTGTGGACTGGCCAACATCAAGGTCTCTATTACTGTAGCCTTACGCGATCTGGCTAATCGCTTTAAGAGTCAGGAAAAAGGAAAGCCGTTTGACTAGAAGCTTAAATAAACCTAGAGTGGTTTCTGGTTTCAGCTGAAAGCGTCTCTCCCTTAAGAGGGATTTTCCCTCTCTCTCGCTCTTCTGCTCTACAAACCAGTCAGTTTTGGCTGGCCTTGGCGATGACCTCATACCTTGGCTGTGTTTATCATCATCATCATCATCATCAGCTGCAGTGTTACAGGACTGCCTCACACACACACACACACACACACACACACACGTTTACACCGCCACATTAATGCTTTTTAAAATATTATGCAAGCCCCTTCCCTTAGGCGGAGCGCGCTACTGGGCTGGAGCTGCCATTATTACACTGTATGTCATGAGCACTGACTGTTGGAGCACTACAGTCCACGCGTCTGGGCTTACAGCCTAATAGAAGATGTAATCTCAGCATCACGGCAGCTCCATCAGATGGAAATGATCCAGTCTGGCAAAAGATTGCGTCTTATTTGCATAAAAGAGCTTTTTTTTTATTATGTAACTTATCCAATTTTAATTCAAGGTGCTTAATTATTAGTAAAAATAATATAAAAAATAAAAATTCCATGTAAAAAAAGGTCAATAATTATCTATACTGCACCTTTCAGAAAAATCTTAAAGTTTGATTGATAAAATTTGAGTCCATAAAGAGGTGGGGAGATGATCATCCAACATCCTGACAAAGTAACACTCAACACAATCAAATCCTCACAGCAATTCTAAAGCAATCCTCCTCCAAAATCTAGTAGAAAGCCTTCTTCCCTGGGCAGCAGAGACATTTCCTCCAACAAAAGCAGGATCAGCTCTTTTTAATACCTTTGATTTCAGAAGAAACGAGAACAGACAGAACAGGCGTCCAAATACTTTTGTCCATTAAGTCATGAGTCATGCAGCGCTCTCTCTCTCTCTCTCTCACCGGCCCCCTCTGTGCTCCAGCATGTTGAGACTTTGCAGGGTGGCTGTGATGTCTTGCGGGCATATGCCGGTGATCTTGCTGAGTCGGCGGATGGTGAGCTTCTTGTCGCGCACTTGGTGTAGACACTCCAACACCACGCTGCGCCAGTAAGCCATGTAGGACAGCCGGCCGAGGTCAGACAGAGGCTTCTCCGGAGAACCTGGCTGACCCTCTCGCTTGGACAGCAAGTAACCTAAAGGGAAGGGAAGTGTTGTTAGTAACCACAATCACTGGCCTGGACGAATTCGCCAATTACAACGGAAGAAGTGAGTAAACCGTGATGCCGGTCAGTACTGGTCGACTGCTGATGCTGATCGAGGGCGAGGCTGGGTGCCACACTGACCTTTTCGGCACTACTTAGAGGACTTCTGGGAAAACCCTGTTGAACTCTGAGCAGCAGCTGAGGGAGAACTCCCATGCAGAACTGTACTGTGGAGCTTGCTGGCTGTTTTGTGTAAGTAGTGGTGTCTGTCAGCTCTGCTGTGTTCTGATACTCACTGCACTGGGCTGAGTGATGGACACTAGTTAGTGGCCTTACAAGTGCTTACTCTGCTGCCCCATAGTTCTGCACACTCTACAAATGTGTGAGTTTGAGTCTGACATTAATAAATAAATACATAAATAATAATAAATCAGATTGATGGCATGGATCCAGCACAACACAAGTTTCAATAAGCAGCTGCGCGCTACCTCCCTAGTTCCATCTAGTGTTTATACAGGGAACTGCAGCATCCTGTGACTGAGGGGCCTCGGCCAGATTAGCTGTAATCCTTACCTCTCAAATATGATCTAATAAGCTCGTAAAATTAGCTACACCAGACAGCATTTGTTTTTTGGCTCAAACTCATTTTAACAGCAAATAAAACTTAAATCATTGTGTAATTTAAAACTAATTAATACTAAAGATTATTTACATAACGATATTAGTTTATCTTGCTATATACAGCCGATCATTACTCTTATATAGTGTAATTAAGGACAATGCTGGTTTCTTTAAGTGCTTTAAACAGGGACCATATGTGCATTTCCTCATAAAAGCCCGTATTACTGATAACTCTTGTTCCTTGATAGTGACAGTACTCAGGTATTCGAGTGAGGGGATGAGCGAGTGAGTGAGCAATCGAGCACCAAAATAAACAAACACTACAAATGAAGTCTTTCCACTCCTAAAACTTCAAACGCAGACGTACTGAAGTCGATGAGGAACCGTCCGTAGCCCTTGCGCTGATACTGTGGAAGAATCATGATGCAGGACACGTTGTACTTCTGCTGGCAATGCTTCTCCTGTAAGGGAGCGAGAAACACAGGGAGAGAGAAGAATGAGTGGAAGAGGCAGTTCAATCCCAGAAATCATAGCAGAAACATTTGGGGAGAATAATGTCTTGCAATGAATAAACAAATATAGATATTAATAATTATATATAATCTATATAAACAAACCAAACTAGTGTGCAACACCGGAATAAAAGGTTCGAGCTCTGGGCTATTGAGGACAGGGATACCCGGGCTCGGCAAGCTGCCATTGTTGAGCCCTTGAGCAAGGCCCTTTACCTTCTCTTAGCTCCCCAGGTGCCGCAGCAATGGTGGCTGCCCACTGCTCCGGGCACAGGTGCTTACGGTCAGTGTGTGTGTGTGTGTGTGTGTGTGTGTGTGTGTGTGTGTGTGTGTGTGTGTGTGTGTGTGTGTGTTCGTTTCACTGCACGGATGGGTTAAGGGTGGAAGCCAAATTCCATCTGTGTCCAACACTAATGCTAAACATTGTCTTGGCATTAGCTATATTATAGGTTCTGCCAGTGCTGAGATCTTATCAGTGGGGGCAGTGGTGGCTCAGCGGTTGTGGGTTCGATTCCCGGGCTCGGCAAGCTGCTAATGATCAGTGAATATCTTTCCATAAATTTTAATCTGGAGTACGACAGCCGCGTGAAGATGGACAATTGATCACATTACATAAACAATAGAAACCCAAACAGACTCTCTGAAGCAATCGAATACTGCAGTAAATCTGAAAACATGCATCATTACATCCTGAATTTTGAGCATAATAAAGCTTATTCATGATTTTAACATAATGAAGATCTGCAAGCATAGTAAATAAATTGAGTTCGGATGATGTATCTGCATATTTATGTTTGACAAACAGCCTCATTGTACACACATTTACGGCATTTAGCAGACGCTCTTCTCCAGAGCGACTTACAAAGTGCTTTGCTATTTACTTAAGAAAAAGTAGCTAGTTTGAATAGACTAGTAGTTCAGAGATACCTCCAAGTTAAGACACTACTAGACACAAGTCAATAGGGTGACCACTCTGATATTCCTGCACACACACACACTGGACGGACGAGCTCACCTTGGAGAAGTAGCCGACGAGATGACATCCTTTGGAGTCGTTCTGCGTGAGCACGTAAAACAGGAAGGGCTCCACGTCGTAGTAAAGCGTCTTATGGTCCAGGAAGAGCTTGGCCAGCAGACAGAGGTTCTGGCAGTATATTGTGCTGATGTTACCGTCCACCTGAGAAGAGGGAGAGGAGAAATCAATCAATCAATCAATCCAATCAATCAATCAATCAATCAAACACAGGTTAATAACTACGCTTTATGCCTTGCATGCAAATTCAACATTTTTTCAGCATTAGCCGTGGTGGTCACAACTGAAGGAAGGCGTCCCAAATACACAGGTTCGCACTCAGGGCTGGTTTGAGGAAGGGGCTCGTTATCGCTGGTTTGTTTTCACGCAGAAGAAATTGCATTCGAACCGTGGACCGATTACACAATTTTACTCGTCACTTTACTGAGCGCATTTGTGCACAAACAAACAAACAGTAGGACCTCGGTTCATCCGTCTATTCCTTTTCCTTGGACACTGGAACAGCTTTCTACAGCCCTGGCGTAGGGCCATAGGTCTTCTCCAGAGCGACTTCACTGGCTTCACTGTTACTCAGAAAAGACAACACTCTGCCTCTCAGAGGAGGAGGGTCTTCAGTCTGGGTTTGAGGACAGCGAGTGTTGGACTCTGCTGTTCGGACACCCAGGGGAAGTTCGTTCCACCACTTCGGTGCAGGACAGTAAAAAGTCTGGACGCTCGTCTTCCGTGGATCTTGGAAGGATGGCGGGTCGAGCCGAGCCGTACTCGAAGCTGGAAGGGCTCTCGGTGCAGATCGGCTTTTGATTGACCACTGCCATCAAGTACGGAGGGGCTGGCTGGTCCAGTCTTGGCTTTGTAGGCCAGCAGCTACAGGAAGCTACAGTGAAGAGAGAACGGTGCAGCAGAGGAGAAGGAGGAGGAGCTACATGAACAGGGCGAAACGTTGAGGACGACCCGTGCCGCTGCTTTCTGGATCCAATGGGGAAAATAGAAATCCATGGGAATCGTCGAAGCCTCCAAGCAGGTCAAAATGACCTCCGACAATAAAACTCTGCTAGTACGCATCTCTGAGCTATAGCACTAATTAATTCATAATTACGGTAAATGATTCAGTACCTGCTGGGTAATTCATATGCATCGTCTCATTTGAGGGCAAGGGACTACAGGAAGGAAGTACAGGCCAACACACAGTTCTTTACAGGATTAGCAGCTTACATCAGGAAAGTCGTTGTTCTTTTATAGTAAATAAATTCAGGATGATTTACCAGCGTATTTAAGGTTATCATCCACCACACAATTACATCACAATAATTGTGAGGCAGGAGTTAAAGCAGCAGCTGTGTCCCGCTACAGATCAGCCTGGGCTAAAGTGTGTGTTTCATGAGGAGGAGGAGGAGGAGGAGGTGGCGGCGGTGGAGGGATCCGGGCGGGCCGCCAGAAGCCGTTAGATCCACATCGCTTTCCTGCTGAGTCAGGATCAGCTCTGAAACCTGAAACTGCTCAAAAAAAAAAAAAAAAAGACTGGAAGGACCGCACAACGTGTGCCAGAAGTTTGGGAACACCTAGCTCTCTCTCCTCTACTTGATTTCTTCATCGGCTGGCAAGAACTGAACATGCTGAGGATCAGCCAGGTTTATCACGCATCAGCTGTACGCTAAAATAAATAAATAAATTAATGAATGAATTAATTAATGGTGCTACAAAGGGTTCACGGTGCGATTAGGTCTAAAGGACCAGAATAAGGTCCAGTTCGAGAAGGTCTGGGACACCGGAATCAACCCAACCTGCGTTACCATCCAGTGCTGCATCCTGTACATTAGAGCAGCCGCATAGTTCTACCAACATTTTATGCATCAACAGCAAAAGATCCAATTAAATTACAGTACAACTACAGTTCAGGACACTGCAGCATCATTTACCATCAGTTTTCACACTGAACTGGATGAATACTGAATCTAAATAAACACTCCTCATAGTCCCGCCTGACATCACTGCTTCCAACAAGCTGCCTGTGGGACGAGTCAACCTGTCCGAGTCCATTCTCGATTAAAAGCTCAGGACGGTTTCCGCTCCACTTTTAGTCTTTTTAGAGCCGCCATGTGAATTGACTTTCCTCTGACTCGCTTTTCTGTGTGTCCGTCACTGATTGGCCGAGCGGAGTCACATGTGGTATTTGTTTACAACGCATGCGACTGTTCTGAGAGTTTCCTGTGCCACGAAAGCTGTACGCTAAAGACTGAAAAACGCTGGGCCACTTAAAATGAACCGGGTACAGGCCCAGCTAACAGGTCAGGGTCTGGATAGGGCAGCGTTTGTGTCTGGACCATTTCTGTACATCTTTTTAATCTAAATTAATAATAATAATAATAATAATAATAAACACCATCCACAACAACTTTAAATAAACTTCTACCAAAAGTGGTTCCTCCGAGGTTCCACACAATCCAAATCTAATGTGCTGCCACTATGGTTCGTGGGTCCAGGGTAGTTTGAATCCCGAGCCATGCTGCTTTGCCATCACCGGCCGGAGTCCAGGAGAGCAAAAGGCATCTGTGGTCTGGTGGGGTGGAGCTGGGGACCCAGCGCTTTCCTCAGAGTGTGTCGGCAAAGTGTGGCAAGTCCTCCTTACCCTCCTAGTGTCGGGAGCGTTGCTGCTGCTAGGGGGAGCTATGAGTCGGTGGGCTACTTGGTAGTACCCGAAAAAAGAGGTTCTTCAATGGCAGGCAGTGGGGGCTCAACGGTTAGAGCTCCAGGCTACTGGTGACAGGGTTGTGGGTTCGATACCTGGGCTCGGCAAGCTGCCACTGCTGTGCCCTTGAGCAAGGCATTTATCCCTCTCTCTGCTCCCCGGGTGCTGGAGTTGGCTGCTAGGTGTGTGTGGGTGTGTGCTCACTGCCCCTAGTTCACTAGTGTGTGTGTGTGTGTGTGTGTGTTCACTACCACAGATGGGTCAAATGCAGAGTTACCTTACAATCATCAAAAAATAAATAAATAAATATATATTAATTATAAATAAATATTAATAAATAAATAAATAATGACTTGCAATCGTTTTCCTCTGGATAAACCCGACAGCCCTTCATAACGTTAAGTTCTTGCCACCCGATAAAGAAGCAGAGCTCATTTGAGGGGCAGCAGCATTTCTCAAACGTCAAACGAAGACAAAGTGTCCCCGAATCGGACGCGGAGTTCCTGTAAGCGACCGCTCCGTCGGACTGGAGCGCTCATTAAAACCCAAACACAAATAACAGTAATCCACAGACGGTGGTCCTGACTACCAGATTTGCTCTCCTATGTTTAGCTCGGCGTGTCTGTAATTGGGAAGAGAGACTTGTTTACGTCTTGATGGCCTTTTATTTCAACTTCAAGAAAAGGCACAAGATGAACACAGAGCTGCCTGGGCCTCCATAAATCTCACAGCACTAATTTTAAGGGACCTTTTTACCCACTTTATATTTAAAAAAAGCCTAAACTGCTCTGTGAGGAACAGGAGGTCGTGCCGGGTGATTTTAACAGCTCAGAAGGACAGGATATGGGCGTAGGCCACAGACGGGACGGTCGTGGCTGTGGGTTTAATAGTACAGACTCCAGTCAGGCACTGGGTGTGTTTTTATACAGTAAGGGGTGGAGGGGGGAGGTAAAAATAGTCAAATCTGAGGGTGTTTTTTTTACACTGATATAAACAGAGGACCAAGGTGGATTATTATTATTATTATTATTATTATTATTAATAATAATAATAATAATAATAATAAGTAGTATTATTTAAAAATATATTTTATATTTTTTATATAATGGATTTAAATATATATTTATTTTATATTTATTATAGAATGTTTTTACACTGACAAACAGAGAACCAAGGTGGATGAGAATTATTATTAATAATAATTAATAATTTTATATTTATTATATAACATTTAATAAGAATAATATTTTAATAGAATTTAATTGAATTTATGTTTTAAATATATATATATCTTTTTTTTCTTAACACTGATATAAACAGAGGACCAAGGTGGATTATAATTATTATTCATAAAAAAAATAAAATAAAATAAAAAATACCACTGAACAACATTCCAGCACTTAAAGGTGCTTTCTAGGAATAGGAGGCCACTCAGCAGAAAGTGGCTGTCTAGGTTTTAGTTTCTTTTTTTTTTGTTAATAATTTGGTGTAATTTTGGTCCTATCAGAAATTAAAATATTATATTTTACCAGTCTAATGTGAAACTTTAGTCAGCAATATGGTCTCACATAGGGCTCTCGCAATAACCGCACTTTCACAATATCACTATTAACAAGCGAAATGCAGGAAATGACAAGCAACCGCCACACCGCCAATACTACAGTCTGACCCTTGCGGGGTCCTGAGCATTGAAGAACACACAGGGTGAAAGGAGGAGGCTGATATCAGAGAAACGGATGGATCCAGTCTGGAGTTGTAGAACGACACCGTGCTGCATTATGGGAAGTGGAGCTGACCACTATGAGCAACCCAGGCGGTGCTCATAAAGCTGAGATAGGACTGTATTTGTAAGAGTGTAAATGCACAGATTAGATTTGTTTAGTAGACTCCATGTTCTGACACTGCATAAAAAGAAAGCCTGCGTGTGGTTTGTGGCGACGGCGCTCTCGAAGCCTCACCTCAAACACCGAGACGTCATCCTTCCTGTAGATCTCGTTGGCAGGTGGGTGAAACCAGGTGCATTTGCGCATGTGCTGGTACAGAATACTGCGGCTTTTCATGTAACGCAGGCAGAACTCACATAGGTAGAGCTTAGGAAGTCTGGGGGAGAGAGAGAGAGGGGAAAGAAAAAAAGCAGAGGAAGTATGTGGGTGAGAAAGAGAGAGAGGGGGGAGGGGCGAGAGAGAAGGGTTATTACCTGAGGTGGTTATTACAGCACAGATACAGAAACACTGCAATTACCGCTCACTACAGGACCCTTCAACAGACAAGCTCACAGCTTTGGCCCCGTTTCTAGCGTTTCTGGGGCCGATCTTCTATATTCCAGCCAAGCCATGACCTTAGCAGCCACCTAGAAACACCTCAGCAACATGCTCTAGGTTACAGTCCTCCTCAGATCAACACCTGGTTTGGTGGTAAATCAGGGCTTAATGATAAATGGTATCATTTAATGGTAAATCAGGTGAGCTGCTGCTGCTGATGATGTTCTTCAGACTAGCTCACTGACAAGATCTCACTACTTTCTTTCTTCAGAATGAGAAGCTCTCGTTTCTCCTTTTTACTGGATTCATGTTCACCTGCATCTGATCTGATCTGATGAGATCTAATGGAGCTTCTACTGAAAAACGTTGAACATGTTTCTAATTATGTGCTAACAGAAGCATATATGCTAAAAGATCCTCTGATCTTAGACTCTACTAAATACAGAGGTCAGTCTGGAGACCATAATACTCTTCTCTTCGCCTGAGTACTCTCAGAGGAGGAGGGTCTTCAGTCTGGGTTTGAAGACAGCGAGCGTTGGACTCTGCTGGTCGGACACCCAGGGGAAGCTCGTTCCACCACTTCGGTGCAGGACTGAGAAAAGTCTGGACGCTCGTCTTCCGTGGATCTTAAAGGATGGCGGGTCGAGCCGAGCCGTACTTGAAGCTGGAGGGGCTTTCGGTGCAGATCTGCTTTTGATTGACCGTCGCAGTCAAGTCAAGTACAGAGGGGCTGGCTGGTCCAGTCTTGGCTTTGTAGGCCAGCAGCTACAGGAAGCTACAGTAGGTTCTCTGATCATCACTGTGAGACCTTGGATATTTAGATTATTATTATTATTATTATGCAAAATTAGTGAACCGTCCAGCAATACTGATCAATCACCTGTTTGCAGGAGTGTTAAACACCTTCAAGACTCCAAGACCACATCACAGCCCAGTTTGGGTGTGTTGGCCCTGAAGATAAAAGGACCTCTGCTGTATTGATTTGTCTACGAACTGACTATTAATACTTAATTATCATAATTATTATTCTTAATTACCTTAAATAACTTAATTAACGTGTCCCTTCAATCCTTCCTAACTAGTGAACCATGCTCAGCTGGATGTCTGTGATGTTGGTGTGTACGTTACCTGCTGTACTCCTGGGGGTATGGCGATGAATACCACGTCTGGATTTCGTACTTTCCAAACTCGATGACTGAGGGACATCGCATCTGGGGGTCTGGCGGCCCAGTCACACCGACTTTCTGCAAGGGGGGGGGGGGAAACATCGGATAGGACATTAATGCACGGTGTAAACATCCTCCTGATGTAGTTAACCAGGCATCATACACAGGTCAACAAGAGCAAACTTTGCGTCCAAAAGTTTGTGGACAGCCCAATCAGCTACTTTAAGTGCTGAGACAGATGTGCAAAGGCTCTCTGGAGCAGAACCTACACACTTAGCACCATACTTCCTAAGGCCAGGTGTGGGCTAGAGGGGTGTAAAGCCCCCGAGCATTCAGCTGTGGAAGAACAGTGTTCTCTGGAATGATGGTGGTGATGCTCCATTCAGTACTTTTGGGATGAGGTGAGGTGGTGATCATCCAACATCCGGACCTCACAACACTAATCAAATTCTCAGGGCAATGATGCTCCAAAATCTAGTAGAAAGAAAGTTACTCCAACCATTTTAATACCCTTGATTTCAAAAGAAGCAATGGATAAGCAGGTGTCCCAATACTTTTGTCAATATAATGTATAACACCTGCATTTCATGTCGAACCTTCAGTGTAACTTGACGGAGGTTAGGAACTCACACACACACTCGGACACACCCTCCTCAGCCGCAGGCTCATGCTTACAGGGCTATTATTAGCCCTTTGGTCTCTGCTGAACGGAAACTAGGGGCATCTGCCACCTCGCACGCTCCCCCCTCTCACTCTCAGAACGTAGCGGAAGTTACACTCAAACCTTTCTAGGAAATACTGACTTAACAATAAGCCGTAAAATCATCCCCACTGAGCAGTAATCTACACAACCCTGAAACTGGCAGCTGCAGAACCTACTTATAACAGCGTAGTGTACATTATAAAGGTGCTCCAAAGGGGTTCTGTGAGCGACGCCACAGAAGAACCACCTAAGGTTCTATAAGAAGCATGTTTGTGATGGAGTCATTGTGAATAACCTTTACACTGATTAAGAAAAAAAAGTTTGTGGACACCTCTTCTAAATGAACGCATTCAGCTACTTTAAGCTCCATCCACTGCAGACAGGGATGTGTGAATGCACAAACATGCAGCTTGTCTAGTCCCTTTAGAGAAGTACTGCCAATAGAATAGGACCCCCTGGAGCAGATCAACAACAACATGACACTATTATCACCATGCTGCCCAATAATGCTAGGCGTGGGCTAGACGGGTATAAAGCCCCCTAGCATTAAGTTCTCTGGAACAATGGTGGTGATGCTCCATCCATTACTTTTGAGGAGAGTTGGGAAGTTGGTTGGGGATGAGGTGGGATGGTGATCATCCTCCTCCTCCTCCTCCTCCTACAAAATCCTGACCTCACTGACGCTCTTTTGGCTGAATCAATCAAATCCTCACAGCAGTGCTCCTCCACAATTTCCCAGAAAGCCTTCTTCTCTGGACCATAGAGACAGTTACTCCAACAAAAGCAGAAACCGTGAAGGAGCAGGTGTCCCAATACTTTTGTCCGCAGCCAGTGTCTCCAGAGAATGCATCTGTAAGGGGAGGGGAGCACCTTAAAGCAGCTACACTCACTCATTAGATGGGCTGTCCAGATACTTTTGGACAGGTGCTACGTTTTCATTAGAGGCATCCATGCGACAAACAGCAGCGAAGCAGAGTGTTCCCATCTACCAGCTGCTATAGAAACCAACCCCATCAAAGAGACTGTGTGTTTGTGTGTGTGTGTGTGTGTGTGTGTGTGTGTGTGTGTGTGTTAGGCTTATCGCCTCAGGCAGAGACAGAGGCTGCTAGTGCTGGGAGCTTCAACACACCAGCACAGCACAACACACCACACACACAGACCCAGTCTATAAGTCTATGAGTGTGTGTGTGTGTGTGTGTGTGTGAGATTCTCTGAAACAATAGAAAACATCCTGTCAGAGACGTACGACATTAGGAGCCCTCCAATCAATCTACCAGCCTAAGAGTCGGGCCCCTCAGAGGCACAGACACGAGGCCGAGGGGACGCCTCCAAATTTGAGCCGCGTTCAGCTTTGACAGACGCTGGGAGACAGTGAGTCAGTGTCCGGGTTGGTCTACCTGATAAACGGGGGGTTTATTAAACCGATACATGAAGCAGGAACCTGAAACTGCTGGTGTGGATTTGACCTGTACTCCTGGTCAGCGCCCAGTCCTGAACTAAAACGAGGGAGCCGATAAACCGGGCTCCTTCATTATGAGCTGCACTGAAGCCTGTGCAGCTGTGTTGGATTCTCCCAGATGTAGTCTAATTCCCAGCTTCTCCACCACCCATCCATCCACCTAGCCCACCCACCTTTCAACTACCCATCCATCCACAAATCCACCCATCTTTCCATCCACAAAACCCACCCACCCGTTCTTCCATCCACCTACCCACCCATCCTTCCATCCACCCATCCTTCCATCCACAAATCCACCCACCCTCCCATCCATCCACAAATCCACCCGACCTTCCACCCACCCACCTACCCTCCCATGCATCCACCTATCCACCCGACCTTCCACCCACCCACCCACCCTCCCATGCATCCACCTATCCACCCGACCTTCCACCCACCCACCCTCCTATCCACCCGACCTTCCACCCACCCACCCTCCTATCCATCCACCTATCCACCCGACCTTCCACCCACCCACTCATCTACCAAACTACCTACCCATCCACCAATCCACCCACCCATCCTTCCACCAATCCACCCACCCATCTACCAAACTACCTACCCATCCACCAATCCACCCACCCATCCTTCCACCAATCCACCCACCCATCCACCAATCCACCTAGCCCACCCACCTTTCCATCCAACTACTCATCAATCCACAAATCCACCCAGCCATCTTTCCATCCACCTACCCACCCTCCCATCCACCCGACCTCCCACCCACCCATCCTTCCATTCACCCACTCACCCTCCCATCTACCAAACCACCTACCCACCCTCCCTTTCATCCACAAATCCACCCATACATCCACCCACCCATCCATCTTTCCATCAACAAATCCACCCACTCATTCTTCCACTCACCAATCCACCCAACCTCCTACCCACCCATCCTTTCATTTACAAACCCACCCTCCCCTTCCATCCACCAATTCACCTACCCACCCACCCTCCAACCTACCAAACCACTTCTACCCACTCATCCATCTATCTAATCAACCATCCTCAAACCCACCCGACATCCCACCCTCCCTTCCATCCGCGTACCTGTAACGCCAGCTCCTGTATGTGTCTGAAAAGCTCCACGTCTTTCTCCGTCAGGTTCTCGTGTCCCGGCAGCTTCTCCTCATCATCTCGCCAGTCATCACCACACTCCTGATTGTCTGCGTTTGTCAGAAAAAAAAAAAATAATCAGCGAAATTCTTGCTACAGTTTCTTCACTGGCCCCTGCTTCTGGACATTAACCTACAAATAAATTAGACTGGCAGGAGATATTGCTAATCAGCTTTCTATTGATTACACCTGGCTGTTTCCATCACAATTCCTGACTCAGAGGAAGCAAGCACTGACTGCACTGTGGGATGGGGGATTCCTAGCGAATGGGTGGGAACTGGGAATGACCAAATTGTGGGAATGACCTAATTTCTACATTACAGGAAACCAAAAAAAGCAAATAAGGCCTCACCTCCTGGCCGGCCATCTGGATCCCCCTTCCTGTTCTTCTTGCGGATGCGGTATTGCTGTGAATAGTCCACCACTTCGGCCCGGGCTTTCCGGCCGTCCGGCGAGGGCGTGAAGAATTTGGTGAGGGCGTCAATCAGACCCTTGGTTTTCTTGTTGAAGCGCAGGCCGCCCTGCGCGTCGTCGTCGTCTCGGTGCGAGAACAGAAGGCGGTCGTCACCGGGGTACCCCTCACACGATGAACTGGAGGAAGAGTGCGGCGAGGAGGAGCCTTGAGAATGGTGGTCTAGGCCCCCGGCACCTCGCCTCCGCCGGCCACGGCCACCTCCGCGTAGTTTCTTAAAGGGGCGGCCCGGTCTGCAGGTTCAAAGAGAGACGATAAGAATTAGCTTGTAAGTAAGAATTATTAAAAAATCAAATACAATTTAGACTCTTGTTTTTTGCATGATTTAATTTGCATAATTAAAAACATGTCGCTACAAAATGGTTTAAAAAAAAAAAAAAAAAAAGCTAAAATTTGCAAATAAGAGCCAACAAAGCTCGTCTAGATCAGTAAGCCCATTCACATTACCTTTACAGTACCTACTGATTACTTGGCTTACTGAGCCTTGAGATTAATGAGTGTATAAAAGCCTATAGTTTAAAGTCCAAAACCTTTCTACAAATCTGTGCATTATAAGCAACCAGATTAGAAAAGCATCTTAAGACTCTTTGAATTCAGTTACCTGCCCTTCGGTCGACCCAGCGGGGCATTGTACCGCCGTTTGATTTGTGCTGCTTTTTCATGCAAGAGCTTTCTTCCCTTTTTTCTTGGCCTGCAGATCTGACAGATCCACATACCTGCGAAGGAACCATTACACACCAAATATTACATACTTCTACATCAAACAGGTCTTACAGGGTGTACGTATCTTTCTTTCGGTTTCAGATTGCAGCCTCTACTGGTTCAAATGACATATATACACATATATTAAGCTGATAATCTGAGCAGTGAGTGTTTATCTCCTCAGTAAAACACTGACATTAGAATAAACACTAATAGTCGTGAAGGTTCTCCATCACTGTGTTCATCATTAGAACATCTCCAAAGTTCTCCTCTCTCATGGAGTCTAGTATTATTTAGAGTTCTCCTCAGATCAACACCTGGTTTGGTGGTAAATCAGGGCTTAATGATGGTAAATCTGGTGAGCTGCTGCTGCTGCTGCTGATGATGATGATGGAGTTGAACACATCCTCTACGCTGTGCTGGCTGGACTAGGGGAGGGGGCCTCCAGGAGAAACCTGGAGGAACCGAGCTCTGCTCTTCAGACTAGCTCACCGACAAGATCTCACTACTTTCTTAGTCTTGAGTTTTATTGCTTTACATATTAAACATTTATTCACATACACTATACAGACAAAAGTATTGGGACACCTACAGGAGCTTTTGAGACACCCTATTCTAAACCCATAGGCATTATTAATATGGAGCTGGTCCTCCTTTGAGCCAAGCTCTACCAGCAGCAGGTCTGGAGCTCTGCTGCAGTTACTGAGTCAGTTGGAGGCTTTTCTGCACTCTGCTCTGAGCTCAGCACTCGGCCCTGACCCCGCTCTGTAACTTTACGTGGTCTGACAGACACTCGGTGGACACTGAGCTGCTCTCTGTGAGCTGTTCCTCCTAAACTCTTCCACTGTTCAATAATAACACCACTCACAGCTGATGGAGGAAGATCTAGGAGGGAGGAGATTTCACCAGCTGACTTGTTGTTGGTGCAGCGGTGTCTCCTATTACATACAGAACCACGCTGGAGTTCAGTGAGCTCTTCAGAACCTCCCGTTCTTTCACTGATGAGTGGAACAAAGGCAGACTGCAGGACTAGGGGCTTGGTTTTATACACCTGTGGGTCCATAGTACTGAATGAAGCACGTGAATTCAATGATTACGAATCAACGAGGCGCGTCCCAATACTTTCGTCCATGTAGAATATTCTAATATGACCGACACCAGGTGAAAGGGTGGTGGGTGATGGCAAAGGTGTACCGAGAACGGACTTCCCGAACATTGAGTGAGTCACTGAACTGATGCCAGAGGGGAACGGCGGGCGAGTGGTAGGGAGGACTTCGACGCCCCCTGTGGAGCAGCTAACCTCTATAATGACCACCTTCCATCACCTAGTAAGTGCCCTAGTGTTGCTAGTGTCCTCAGAGCCAGGGGTGGTAATTCCCTAGCATTTCTAGCTGCATATGACTTTTGAGAAAAGCGAGTGCGTGTGTGTGTGTGTGTGTGTGTGTACAGATGTACGACATCTGCTTTAACCATCCCCTACCTTTTGGCATTCGCGTCAGTGGTGGGTCACAGCACTCCATATGAAACCCTCGATCACAGGAGTCACAGAACAGCATGTTCTCCTGCATGAACACACACACACACACACACACACACACACACACACACACACACACACACACACACCGTTCAGTCTACACTTACAGCTTCCCAACTCCCAGCTCTGTTAATCACTCAGACACATTAGTCAGCCTTTTAACCGCCAAATCCAACGGAGCACAGCGAAACCACCACGGTACAGAAAACGATAAGACGGATCAGGTACCGCATTTTTGCCCTGGTCCTGGCAGCTGCTGCAGGTTTTGCATTCGATGCACTGCCACCACAGAGCTTTGACCCGCACCGTCAGCTCCGGAGAGAACTTCAGACAGGACGGGTGACCTGGAGAAGAGAAATAAGGAAATAAGGGAGAGCGTCAAACAGCGCTAAAGAGGGGCTGCTGAAACCCACCAATGCTCCGGACAGATCAGCTCTGAGGACTCTGGCTGAATGACCAGACTGTCCGGCCTGTGTGATTGACGGTCCGACAGCCGGATGTCCAATCAGAGGTGGGCAATGTGGCAATATCTTAGCACGATCATGGTAAAATAATTGTGTTCTCTATAGAAACAAAGCCAGAACTGTCTGCCATGTTGTCAAATGTACTCGCAGAGCCGGAGCCAGAGCCAGACTCGGTGCCTACTTAACTGGTAGACCCGTCGCCTCCACAGAGTCCCAGTCTGTCCGGTAAGTGGAGCGGAATAGCACGTTAAACCAGAGTGCCAACCGACTAGGGTTGCTATGGTATGAGATTTTCACGGTATGAGAGAACGGTTTTGGGGCATCACAGTAAATGATAAAAAAAAAAATAATTTATATTTATATATATATATATATATATATATATATATATATATATATATATATATATATATATATATATACATACATATATATATAAATGTGTAATAAATAAATAAATAATAATTAGTAATAATTTAAAATATATTTTATATATTATTACTATTATTATTATTATTATTGTTATTTTTACACATTTTATTATACATTTACCCCTAAATGAATAAAAAAAAACACCGTTTTCTGGTTAAAAAAAAGTTTTACTGCAGTTAAAGCTTTAAACTTTATTAAGGGAAGTAAATTAAATGGGGAAATAATCTAATAAATAAATCTCATTTTCATAAATAAAAAAAAATTCATAAATTATGGATTAATCTTTATTATTTTTATTATATTTTATTATTACTATTATTTTCTCCATTAATTAACTTTTTGTTTAACAATTGCTTGCTTGCTTACTTTTCCCCCTCAATACCAGTATTAAACAAACGCACACAGTCTGATAACCATAGATTTTAATCCCAGGACATGCCCGACATCATACAGCTGCAAGCCTACAACCAGTCTAGCCTTTTTTTTTTTAGGTCCTCAATACTTCCCTTGGCCTTCAAAGGTCACTAAACTGCCCTCAGATCTACAAACTCCTACACCTTCATCACCTCACACGCCTCGTGCGTCTCCATGGTGGTTCAGAAGGACATCAGTAAAGTCCGTACACGGGCTGATCAGACTGCTCTCGCAGGTACTACACCTCTCTCCATAATTAAAACCTGGAGTATTTTTAGACACCTGGAAGCAACAAGAACTTCAGAGTATAATAAATCATTAATCCACGAGAGGCAGCGCAGCAGCAGAGGACCTTCAGCCGCACACAGAACTGCCAGAACCGCCGAGGTAACAAAATTAGCTGGATCAGGTCTCGGAAAATTAGTCTAGATCCTAGATCCAAGTCCGATTCTCGGCTTCATAACCCAGGATCAGAACCCAGAGTAACCTACAGACATCATACACAGATCATAGCAAACAGCAAGACCCCCCCCATCTAACCAACATGGTCCCCTCGACCCGTCATCAACTATCAGGGGGTAATCCAGCTCGTCTTCCATATGAGGAGAACCGAGAAGGGAGGGGCTGCTTGCTCCTCTTTAGTCTCACAGACTTCCAATTTTTCAGAATAAAAGTCCTGAGCCCAGACGGCCCTGTGGTCCACTGAGGTCCAGCACAGCTATTAATTTAGTGACCAATAAACACAAACTGGGTTCATTAATATCTGCGTTCATTTGTTTAATAAAGTTAGTAAAGTAATGATTACATCAATCCTGAGGTCCTTAAGTCTCTTCCAGACGGTCAGATATATGGATTATTAATTCTACAATGGTATTGGATCGGTATCAGGTATCGGTCGATGTGTAAAATTCATGTATCGGTATCTGTGTCGAAACAAAATACATAAATAATCTGTGCATCCCTTGTTTACACTATGACAGTTTCTCAGAAACTGGATCAATAAAAAAGAAAATATTAAATATATAATAATAATAACCACATTATGTCGTCCTATTTACAGCATCAACACATCTCAATATACTGAATCGTAACCTCTCGTATCGTAAAAACCCCTCAACACTCACAGACCAGGTCAGAGTCACTGCTGTGAGGAGGATGACCCATTAACCGAATAATAATAATAATAATAATAATATTATAATATAATATCTGAGGTCTGATTCGCAAACAAGTCTTGGAGGAATTCTTTGCACAAGCTTTTTGTCCAGAAAAAAGTTGGATCTACCTATTCTTCAAAAATATTCTTAACAATTCAGTCTATTCCTAATAATAATAATTCTAATAATAATCAGAATTCTTCCAAATTCTGTTCTTGACCTTAAAGCGACCTCACACTGGTCTCAGACTGCAAGAGGTCCGAAGTTCAGCCTCTAAAACGACCCGTTTACATTTTAGTTGAATGACTAGTTACAGAATTACTGTCGGGATCAAAAGTAAGATTATTCGTAAGATTATTCGTACGGTCAGATTCTACATTAACTAAATTAGGACGACTTTGACGTCACGCCACATTTCTACGTTTTTTTTTTTTACCCGTCACTTCCGGCTCGTTTACGACTCGTTTTGACTCCGGTTCTGATGAGCGCTGCCCTGCCTACTTCCCCAGAGTTACATAGTGGCAGTAGCAGCGTACTCAGAGGCGATATCTGAAGGTTTAAAAGCTGCATAATGTTGCTTTAAATGGACGAATATTTACGCCAGCACTTATTTTTTATTATATATTTAAACTGAATTGATGTTATGTTGGTGAAATCTGCTTTTACTTTGGTATTATGGACCATAATAATACAAGTCGGCTTTAATTTCAAAATAAAAGCACCTTTAGATTTCTACAAAATAAGGTCAATTCAATTAAAATATAGAAATAAAAATAAGTGCTAGCATAAATAGAATAACAAAAGTATGTAAAATAAGTGGATGCATAGATATTCATTATAAATGGTTTTACGACCAATATAATTTGGCTTTCATTCATTTCGAATCGCAATAAAATGCAGGGCTAAGTATTTTTTATAGGCACTGCACTTTTTTTTCTTTACATTACATGTTTTATTTAGAATTATGCTATTTATGGATTAATTTATGCTTGATATTCTCACCGTTTTATTGTGCAGTGTCCTTGGGTACCCTGAAACGCACTTACAAATATGTTTATCATCATCATTTTTATTAGAATTCAGCCCCTGGTCACTGGATGATGAGCTGTTTAGACACAGGTGAGCTACAGTCTTACTGTTAACCTACAAAGTGCACCTATATGACCTATACGTTTCCGATAATACAGCCAAAACCTGTAGAAAACTGTATATTAGGAACAGTGTGATGAACTCCGAACTCACCGCTGTTTCCACAGTCAGCACAGGAGATGAGCTCCTCTGGCTTTTTGTCCCGGTTCTGCTCCTTGGTCCCCAGACAGAAACTACAGATTGGGATGGGCTCGGCCACAGGCTGAGAGAGAGAGAGAGAGAGAGAGAGAGAGCGAGAGAGAGGGAGAGAGAGAGAGAGGGAGGATGAAGAGGGAGTAGAAACAGGCAGGCAGTCAGAAGCTGAACAGGCCCTTTGTGGGCAGTAAACAGACTGCAGCGGGTCAATAGATCTGTAAACACTCGCTACTGTCTGCACTGTTGGACGGCGCTGCTGCGACGCGAGCGGCTGACCGAAGCGGAGTGTGTTAACTGTGTTAATCACAGACTCATACAGCTACAAACTCAGCACCTGCTGGCGTGGACTTACGGGCTTCGGAGGATGCAGAAGCTGGAGGATTACGATTACAGCCACGCGATAAGCTGCACCATCAGCCCGCTAACAAGATTCTGACTTCATATAAGCTTCAAAATAAAGTGGATTGAGGGCAAAAAAATAAATTAACTAAATAAAATAAAATATCCGAATGGGACAAAAAACAAAAAATATCGGAATGAGATTAAAAAAAATATCGGAAAGGGATTAAAAATACCGGAAAGGGATTTCTTTTTTTTTAATCGGAATGGGATAAAAAATAAATAACTAAATATCGGAAAGGGATTAAAAAATATCGGAATGGGATAAAAACAACTGGAATGGGATTAAAAAAAAAAAAAGAATAAATAAAAAATTAAAATATATAAATAAATAAATAAATATATATATATATATATATATATATATATATATATATATATATATATATATATATATATATAGGAATGGTATAGTTTTTTTGTTTGTTTGTTAACAAAGATCGGCATTCACCAAGATCTTCTGTTTTAGGATTAGAGCTGGCCAATATGACGATATTTTATCATATCGTGATGAATTTGGTTACCACGATATACGTAATATATGAACTTTGCTTATCGGCCGATACCCGATACTATTGTCTAATAAACAACGTGTCCTTCGCCGCGTGGGAGAGACTTAAGGCATCAGGACTGACTGAAATTTGAAGTCTGCGAGACCACAAAATAAATACATAAATACATAACTAAATAAATAAATAAATAAAATTAAAGTCTCTGACCGAACAGCTCAGCTCTCGTCCCTCTCTACCGCTAAAAAACCTTCAGAAACAGCAGAAAAGTTGTGGCTTTTAAAAATGCAGGAGGACATTTACAGCGAACGGATCGGTCCCATGGATCTGCCTAATTATTATCCGATACACGAATCAGCCAATTTTGTTAGTATCGGAAGCGAGATACGATCCTAGTAACGTATCGGTGCATCCCTAACCCTAATTTTACGGCGGTTTCCGAAGATACCATCCAACAGACCATCATACCGACACTGAGCTTGACATCTGCTGAACCTCGGATATTCAAATATTCAATATATTATTAATTACATAAATAAAAAATATAAATAAAGTTGAGATATGAGGAACATCTGGCAGGCTGACCAGATGTGATTCTACCAGCGTTGTCCCCATTTTCTCTTAACGGCATCAGAGTGTGAAAAAGGTCCATTGCAGTCAGTGGAGGATTAGCATCATAAGGTAGATACGCTACATAACGTTACTTTAAGGGGTGTGTGTGTGTGTGTGGGCATTCTTGTCTGGCTACATACAGCAGTGATTAGCAAACAGGTCCAGACAAGGGGGAGACAAAAGGCTGTGCATGTGTGTATGCAGGTTGTTGGACAGAGGAGAGTGTGTGTGTGTGTGTGTGTGTGTGTGTGTGTGTGTGGTGGATTAGAGGGCAGGTGTGTGTGAGTGTGTATGCTGAACAGGTCCAGGCAGAGAAGAGACAGGCCACAGAGAGTGATTTATCGGGTTCATTTCTCTCTGAATCTCTCTTCAGCCGCTCTCTCGCTCCGTCTTTCTCACTCGTACACACCCCCACCCGCCCTCAGGGGGCAGGAAGGTACAGCACTGCAGAGCCCGAGCATCACTCAGGTGCAGCGCTCAACCCTACCGTCCACTCGCGGCAGCCAGGAGTCCCCAATTGTGAGCAAAATTATGCAGCAGTTGTCCCTCAAAATATCAACAGGGGGAGAGCGGCGTCTCCGTCATTCCCACTCCGCTCTGGTGGTGGAGCTGCAGGTGTAACGCTGTGTAACCCATAGAGTCATTTAGTGTAAAATCCTGTAGTGTTACTCTACCGCCTCTACAGCCCACATGCTGCTCCACCTTCAGATCAAGCTTCTGGAGCTCAGATCTCAGCTTGTCCAGAAATGCATGTGTACAGCTAGCTTGTCCATGAGGGGGCGCTCAAAGTGTGATTTGTATTTTCAGCAGTGGAGTAACAGTGAATTACACTCCACACCTGTAGGGGGAACCCAGGAGCACTGCTGCATTTCCATTCCGCCCTAAACCTCCTCTAGTCTCCGTTCTCTGTTCAAGCAGCAATTAGCGAGACACGACACGCGAGAGCTACAGCTGCTCTCAGGCTGAGAACACGCCTCACCCTCATTACACTGAACACTGGAGAACTCCACCTGCCAACAAACCACGAGGCCTGAAGATCACATGTGCAGCTGTCTGAGCAGGTACAGGTGCTCAACACACCTGCGCACACACACACACACAATACAATTCTATTTACTTGTTCAGAGTGACCAGAGAGAGAGTGCAAGACCAGAGTCAGAAAGAGCGCGAGAAACAGCGAGCAAGAAGGAGAGCGAGAGCGTGAGAAAAGAGAGCATGAGAGAGAAATAAGGAGCAAGAGCGCGAAAGAGAGAAATTAAGAGCGTGAGAGAGTGAAAGAGAAATAAGTCACAAGAGCGTAAGAGAGAGAAAGAAGAAGGAGCGAGAGCGTGAGAGAGAGAAAGAAGGAGCGAGAGCGCGAGAGAGAGAAAGAAGGAGCGAGAGCGCGAGAGAGAAAGAAGAAGGAGCGAGAGCGCGAGAGAGAAAGAAGAAGGAGCGAGAGCGCGAGAGAGAAAGAAGAAGGAGCGAGAGCGCGAGAGAGAAAGAAGAAGGAGCGAGAGCGCGAGAGAGAAAGAAGAAGGAGCGAGAGCGCGAGAGAGAAAGAAGAAGGAGCGAGAGCGTGAGAGAGAAAGAAGAAGGAGCGAGAGCGAGAGAGAGAAAGAAGAAGGAGCGAGAGCGTGAGAGAGAAAGAAGAAGGAGCGAGAGCGTGAGAGAGAGAAAGAAGGAGCGAGAGCATGAGAGAGAGAAAGAAGGAGCGAGAGCGCGAGAGAGAGAAAGAAGGAGGAGCGAGAGCGCGAGAGAGAGAAAGAAGGAGGAGCGAGAGCGCGAGAGAGAAAGAAGAAGGAGCGAGAGCGCGAGAGAGAAAGAAGAAGGAGCGAGAGCGCGAGAGAGAAAGAAGAAGGAGCGAGAGCGCGAGAGAGAAAGAAGAAGGAGCGAGAGCGCGAGAGAGAAAGAAGGAGCGAGAGCGAAAGAGTAAGAAGGAGCGAGAGCGAAAGAGAAAGAAGGAGCGAGAGCGAAAGAGAAAGAAGGAGCGAGAGCGTGAGAGAAAGAAGGAGCGAGAGCGTGAGAGAAAGAAGGAGCGAGAGCGAGAGAGAAAGAAGGAGCGAGAGCGTGAGAGAGAGAAAGAAGGAGCGAGAGCGCGAGAGAGAAAGAAGGAGCGAGAGCGTGAGAGAAAGAAGGAGCGAGAGCGAAAGAGAAAGAAGGAGCGAGAGCGAAAGAGAAAGAAGGAGCGAGAGCGAAAGAGAAAGAAGGAGCGAGAGCGTGAGAGAGAAAGAAGGAGCGAGAGCGTGAGAGAGAAAGAAGAAGGAGCGAGAGCGTGAGAGAGAAAGAAGGAGCGAGAGCGAAAGAGAAAGAAGGAGCGAGAGCATGAGAGAAAGAAGGAGTGGGAGCGCGAGAGAGAGGGGGCATGAATAAAAAGAGAGAGAGATACTGACACAGGAGAGAGAGAGAGAGAGAATCAAAGAGCGCAAAAGAGAAAGAACGAACCAGACAGCACGAGAAAGTGTGAGAGCAGGAAAGAGGGAGTGAGAGAGTAAATGAAAAAGGGGGAGAAGAGAAAAGAGCGAGCGCGAGAACGAGAACAGAGAAAAAGGGCATGAGAGAAAGCCAGACGCAGAGCGAGAGACAGAGAGAGACAGAGAGAGAGAGAGAGAGAGAGAGAGAGAAACTAGATAAGCGAGAGAGAGAGAGAGAGAGAGAGAGAAACTAGATAAGCGAGAGAGAGAGAGAGAGAGAGAGAGAGAAACTAGATAAGCGAGAGAGAGAGAGAGAGAGAGAGAGAGAGAGAGAAACTAGATAAGCGAGAGAGAGAGAAACTAGATAAGCGAGAGAGAGAGAAACTAGATAAGCGAGAGAGAGAGAGAGAGAGATATAAGAGAAAGGAAAAGGGGGGGGGGGTGTTGAAAGAGAAACAGGGAGTGAAAGAGCACGCGAGAGAACCCCAACTGACAGACAAGAGGTGGAGGGGAGGCGAGGGAGTAGAGAAAGGATGAGAGAGAGAGATGCTCTCCAACCGTCCTTGTCTGAGCTCCAGTCAAGGTTCTCATTAACATGTGCAGCCATCTCTCTCTCTCTCTCTCTCTCTCTCTCGTTCGTTCAGTCACTCTCTCTCTCTCCTCACCCTTCATCATCAGAAGGTGCAAACAAAGCACTTACAACAGCTCTCGCGCCCTCCATCTCCCAGTGCACTGCACATTACTGGCCTCGATGTTGATGCGGGTAATTAACTCAACCCTGGGGGGCTTTGTTCCCCCCGAGGCATGGGGCAAATAAGGTCATGCTGGAGTCCTATTCTATTGGCAGCTCTGGGTGCAACTTGAAAGGGTGTCCAGAAATATTTGGACACAAAGTACCGCAACACACTGAATCGTGAGCCCTGTATCGTATCGCCAGGCTCCTGCTCATACTCATTTGTCCAGCAAGACACACGAGTACAACACTGCTCTCTAGTGGTCGGGGTTTATACTACACATAACGGACCACCGCCCGACACCAATCTCTGCATGGAAATTATTATAAAAATAAGAAAAAAAATGACGGTTACGGTATCGCAATACTTTGATATATCGATATTCTCTCACACCTCTAACCTCCACTACTCTCGCGCACAGCATGGAAACCAGACACGTCTGCAACAAGCCTGTTAGAGCCTCGCGTATACGGAGCACAGCTTCAGTCCCACCGCACTGAGAACCCGTGCCACGTCATTCGGACGAGGTTACGGGCCCTTTTTTTCCCCCTCCCTCCTTGGCGGTTTGGCTTTGAGGTCGCTCTTCATCTCAACTGGAGGCTCATCTTCGTGTGTGGCCTCTGACACGGCTTAAACCTAAGCAGTAAATTACACATCCAACCACACGGCTCCCTCTCCGCCCCTCCCGCCGGCTCCCTCTCAGAGCCAGAGATCTGCCGAGTGTGGAGGGAGCGCTGGGAACGGAGGCGTACGCGCTGTATCCGTGCTTGTTGACCACTTAATTGTCCCAACGTCTCTTCTGAGACGAGGCATGGGCCCAATCAGGTCATGCTGGAGTCCTATTCTATTCTAACTTGAAGGGGTGTCCAGAAATATTTGGACACAATGTACCGCAACACACTGAATCGTGACCCCTGTATCGTATCGCCAGGCTCTTGCTCACACACTGCTCTACTTTTTGTCCAGCGAGACACAGGAGAACAACACTGCTCTCTAAACTGGGCGATGAGCCCCAGTCTCCGGGTCTTCGGATGCCCCTGGAATCTTAATCTGAGCTCTCTCTCCCTCTCTCTCTCTCTAATGAAGGTCATCTGGCTCCTCAGGGCCCCCAGCGGAAACGCACAAAGACGGTCCTATGAAGGCCTAATAAAGGTCTGTCTGCTGGGCTTCGCCAGTCTTGCTCTACTCTCCACTTTTGGAAGAGTTAGGGGTCTTAAAAGTGGGTCAGGTTTACATCAGCACGCCCCTGACCAATCAGGAGGCCCTGACCAATCCTCAGCTTTTACCACTGAGCAACCCGGCGAAAAAGCTAAAGCTCAAGCAGCGACTGGGGTGGTCCGGGACGGACAGGAGGGAGGTCTCAACTGGGCATGCAAGTCGAAGCTCGGTTGAGACACACCTTCAAGTGCTGGTGTTTCCATACTTTTGACCTGCGTAACAGAGCACCCCGGGCTGCACCACAAGGCCTCAAAAACCTGCGGGACATCATATCAGCAACCCCTCGGCCGGCCTCGCTCCCGGATCAGCGTCGCTCACGGCTGCCACCAAGTCCGCTGACCTGGACCTTATCTCCAGAACCTGGAGCCGGGCTTTATTCCACGCCCGCATCCGAAGGCTTTAAAAAGCCGCAGCGAGACGCAAATATGGGTTCTAATCTGTTTATGGTCCTGAAGGCATCTGAGGGAGTGTGTGTAAGTGTCGGTGCGTAATGTGCGCGAGAGCGATAAGTGGGACACGGCACATTGAGATTTGAGTGCTGCAGCCTCCACACGCAGAACATCAGGGCGTAATGAGGCGGCGAACGCCTGATCATGTGTTCAACTGTCAGCCGCGAATCTATCATGGGCCACGGGTTCATCGAGAGGTCTGTGCTGCGGGGGGGGGGGGGTCTGTGTATGCAAAAAAGCAGATTTGCATACGCTCAAATCAGCGTCTGATAAAGCAGAAGCTCCAGCCCGACCAGATCGATTCTCCCACAGCAAACAGCTCCACATGCACACCATTAGTACATATGGCAACCCATGAGAACCCGATGCCACGAGGTTCCAGCACACGGTTTCCGTGCGGATGCCAGAGGAGGTTGGCTGAGCTGCTCTCTGCGAGCTGTTCCTCCTAAACGCTTCCACTGTTCAATCATACCACTCACAGCTGATGGAGGAAGATCTAGGAGGGAGGACATTTCATCAGCGGTGTCTCCTATTACATACAGAAACAGGTTGGAGACCAGTGAGCCCTTTAGAACCTAAGGCGCCGTCACCATGACTAGAGGAGCGCCGGTTCGAATCCCGGCCATGCTGCTATAGGCATCGGCAGCAGAGGGTGGGTAGACGGCACCTTAGAGGGCACCTCCCCTCCCCACGTCACTGCAGCGCTGCAATGCTGGCGGACGCACGAGAGCCGGGTACACGGCACGGGTACAGGTGCTGGCTGGCTGCACCTGTGGAGGCGATGGGGAGAAAATTAGGGGGGGAATAATACAATAGGCCCACAAAGGACCAGAAGGAGGAGTGGACATGTAGGAGAGTGTCCAGGTCCAGTGTACAGAGTAAAGAAGGCCCTGGTGTGAACGGGCCTTAAGACCATATACCTTCGCTGTCCCACAAAAAGCCTCGCGTCGCCCAAACTGCCACTTCACAGCAGAAGGAACAAACCTGCTTAGCATTCAATGGAAGTCGATGTGAAAACACTGCTTTCTGAGTCATTTCAGAGCATTTCTATTGGTCCGGCTGTCAGGTTATATAAATAAATAAATAAATGCAGAATGGTAATTGCATTTATGTATGAATGTGGAATTGTCCTACACATATTAAACACTAAAAAATTGGTTAAATACCCCTGGTTTGAGGGAAAGAAGAAAGAAAAGAAAAAAAAAAAAAAAAAAAAAAAAAAAAAAAAATAAAAAGCTTATCTGCCATCTATCAATAATGTCCAGATTGATTAAGATTCTCAGACTTACTGATTTTTCACAACTGCTCATCATTTCAGCCTTAAATAGTAACTGCATATAAAAATTAAACAAAACAAAAAAAAAAAGATTTGAAACCGCAAGTCTAAATTAATATAAAATCAATTATAATTATATTATAAATTATAATTATTTATTATATTGAAGTTAACATCTGGTCACTTCCCTTCGATAAAAAAACAAACAAATAATAAAAAAAAAAACCCAGATCTGACATTTTCAGGTCCTTCTCCCCAGAAATGTTATGTAATGTAAGCTAAATAAAGGAGGACTGAGACCTTCTTAGGATTCCTACTCAGCCTTAAATAGTCAATGCATATATATATATATATATATATATATATATATAAAAAAATCTGAAATTGCAAGTCTAGAAAAGAAATAATTTATTTATTATTATTATTATCATTAATATTAAGTTTTAAAATCTGGTCACTTCCCTTCAAAAAAATATAAATAAATAAATAAATAAATAAATAAAAACACATCGCAAACCGCAAGTCTAGAAAAGAAATTATTTATTATTATTAATTATTATTATTATTAAGTTTTAAAATTTGGTCACTTCCCTTCCAAATAAATAAATAAATCCCTCAGATCTGATATTTTCAGGTCCTTCTCCCCTGAAATGTTCCACTGCAGAAATCCAGACACCTAAAAATAAAATGAGGTCTGAGATGATCTTAGGATTCCCACTAAGGTGCAGCAGTGGAGGGAGGGGGGGGGGGTCATCAGTAGTTTTTTTTTTTTTAATCAATTAAAAATTCTTTAAAATATTTAATTAATTTAACTAACGCTTAGATCTGCAACCTTCAGCTCTGTTTCTTCACCGAGCATCAGATCCTGATCAGCTCCACAGCTAAACGGCTGGCGTGGGACTGGGAGAGAGAGAGTGCGTGTACACGAGTGTGTGGAGAAGGACCGCTCAAGCTTTTAGCGTCCCGTGACCTTAAGGCCGATTCCGGACCCCGCGTGGGGAACATAATCAATGTGCCGAGTCGTTCTGCATGCAGCTCCTCCTCTCCTCCACCCTCTCGCGGCTTCACCTTGAACACTGGAGAATAGAGAAGGGGGAAAAAGGAGGACCCTGGGAGCCGCTGTAAAGGAGCTCGGCGCATGTCCAACAGTCTCAGCAATTACAGCGCTAATGAGACCTGGGGGACGTTCCTCGCGCTGCACGGGACAAAGTAATAAGTGAATTAATAAAAGCTCGGTAGAATTGGAATCTAACGGCTCTGAGCGGCGTATCGACCGTCGCCGACGTATTGAAAACTATTTAAGCAACGATTTGGGCATGAAGGACAAATCTGGAGTCCACCACCATCACCACCATCACCACCACCACCTAACCGTGCATCCAGCCAGCCTCCCCACTGTGAAAACTGCCTGTCTGAGCTGAAAGCTACGAGCTGAACAGGGCTCCGGCTGCCATGTCTTCGGTGATCTACCGAGGCTTTCTGTGGTCTCCATACAGCTAAGGTCAAGAGGCGACTGCAGTGACCTGGTCTGGGACGTCCGGTGGGCGACGATCTTTACGTTACATCGCGAACATTAGCTAGTTTAACGTACCTTTCTCTCGTCTCCATTCTCTCCCCGTCTGTTGACTTCCTGAAGCCATCGTTTCAAATTAAAAGTCCTCTGCAAAGTTTTGATACAGTGATTTAATGACCGACGTACATGAAGAAGCAGCAGCCGTAAAGAACGCAGCACAAACACTGCAATAAGAAGTACCTTTCTGGAAAACCTAAAAAAATAAATAAATAAATAAATAAATAAATAAATAATCATGCCGAAATTTCACGCATGTTACATCGTGGTATCACGGGATGCCAAAAATAAAAATAATGTGGGCCGAGCCATAAATAATAAAGCCGATCACAGTGCTTAAAAAAAATCCTGTAGTATCGCACTACCGCCTCAGTCCACGTGCTTCTCTCAGCTTGTCCAGAAACGCATGTGTACAGCTATCTGTCCATTAGGGGGCGCTCAAAGCGTGATTTGTAATTGACCCAGTTTGCTGTGTTGAGTGGAGGTTGCCTGGAGCAGTGGGCGGCCACCTCAGCGCCCAGGGAGCTATTGGAGGGGCTAGGTGCCTTGTGCTGGGTCCAGGGAATCGAACCATTGACCTTCAGGTCTCAAACCCACTAGTCCAGATGGACGTTTGGAGGATGTGTACTGGTTCACACACCCTGAACTGATGATCTTCCTGAAGGCCTGGAAGAGCTCTCTGGACCTGGCCATGGTGATCCGATGTCCTGCACCACATATTCAGCATATTAAACATATAGGAATTTAACCTTGTGAGGATAAAGCCTTTCATGGGTTAAGAGAGATGCCGGCAGCTGTGAAAAGGGCAATTGGGAGGGGGTTACAAGCGCTTGTAATGACTACTCTTACATCATTAGCCGAAACCCCACCCACATAATGTGTCTCGCTTTCTCTCTCTCTCTCGCTCACACTCACTAACTCTCACTCGCCCGCTCCCTTTCCCAAAAGCAATGAGATTTCCTATCCATGTATCCATGACCTCCATTTGACTCTACCCCCCCCCTCCGCTCCCCATCAGTGCCCTGGCAGTGACCCTATCCTATCAGGGATGGAGTGTGTGAGTGAGAGGGAGACTGGGGTTTGAATGGAGGAGAAGTGTGACGCAGTAATTCGGCTGTTGAGGAAACAACAACAACCGGGGTCAAAGCCGGTGCTTATCCATGTGGTTCGGGCTCCAACCCCCAACCCCTCCCCAATTCTACCCCTGAGAAATGAATGGGGTGCAAAACTTGTGCACCTTTATTATATCAAACACACAAACACAACAATATCACCCAACCACACGAGGTTCAACCACAGGAACAACCCCGGGTTTGATTCCCTGGACCAGCATAAGGCACAAGGCAACCTCCGCTATCTGTACACATGCATTTCTGGACAAGCTGAGAGCTCCAGAAGCTTGATCTGAAGGTAGAGCAGCATGTGGGCTGAGGCGGTAGAGTAACACTACAGGACTTTACACTGATATGACTCTATGGGTTACGCAGCGGGACACAGCAGCAGCAGTTCTGGAGAGTTACATGGTGCGGTAGCAGCGATCCAGTCGGGAGTGGAAACGACGGAGACGCCGTTCTCCCGGTTAGAGTCAGCGGAGCATCAGCATGACGCTAAATCTGCTGTCTGAGGTGGATTCAGAAGTTTGAAGGTCTGAATGTCTGTAGAAATTATCTGTGCAATATACCAGGTTATACCGGATAGCTGGGTCAGCCCTCTGGAACTGGACCAGAACCACGTCCTCTAAAGGGTCTCAGCGCTGTCGTTTTGGTCATCCATGGTGATCCGACGTCCAGCACCACATATTCAGCAGTAATAAATGTGGTTTTATTAAACATATAGGAATTTAATCTTAAGATAAAGCTTTTCGTGGGTGTGTGCGCATTTCCCTATAATGCCGAAATCCCTCATTTGGCACCGAAACAATACTGAACCGGCACCCGTAAAAGCCCGAAAAGCGTCCTTAGGGTAAAACAGCTCATCTTTAGAAGAATGCACAGACTCTGCTGTTGCCAAGACCTTTTTTAGCCTCCAAAATTGCTCCTGATAATAATAAAAGATAATAATAAAAATAATAATAAATAAATAAATAAAAAGCAGTGGCCTGAAGCGAGTTTTTGGGACAAGCTCGACCTGGTTTGAGTGTGACGTAGGCAAATTGGTGTACATAAGCTTCCTATACTCTCATAACTCCAGTTAGGGCTGGGCAAGATGGTAAAAATCATATATCACGATATTTAAAGAGTAATTTTTCATGATATTGATCACAATACATGTTACCACAGACTAGATTCTTATAAACTACTGTTCAGATCCTCTCCTGTACTGAATACAGTGATTTCTACTCAACTGCTCATCTGCTGCTCTTCATCCAATCAACCCAGTCTAATCCCACTGTTAGTAATGTTAGAAACCCGCAGCTGATCCGTGTTTATTCAGCACTTAAAAAAAAAAAAACGCCAAATTCATCACCATACGATAAAACCCCGTCATACTGCCGAGCTCTAGCTCCAGTGCAAAACTACCGAAGTGTCAGAACCAAGTAAGGGGTGTAAAGAACTGCGTAAATCAGACTTCGCGCCAGACTTTCGTAGCCTTAAGCGCCGCGCTTCTAATCAAACCGCAGACCGGCGGAGGGTCCAGCTCAGAATGAACGCTCCGCACCGCATCGCTATGACAGCAGACGCCCTGCAGCCCACATCCTCGCCGTCGCGGCCCAGATTTGCGGCGATAAGAGCGTGCATCTGGTGTGTGCCCTTGCGCGAGAGCGCGCATTCTTGTGTGTTTGTTTGGCCTCTAGGGAAGGGCGCGAAAGGCAGGGCCGCTGTTTATCAGGTTACAGGAGTGGGTGTGTGCTGGGCTTCACTCCTGTCGCCTGCGAGTCTGCCAGGCCTTCTCCTGCTTTCTGAGTGTGTGTGTGTGTGTGTGTGTGTGTGTGTGTGTGTGTGTGTGTGTGTGCGCGCGCTCACTAGTGCTGAAGAATGATGACACCGATCAGCCAGAACATTAACACCACCGGAGTTACCACCCAGACTGCATCCATAAGGACCCCACAGGACTGACCACCACAGAGCAGAGGGTAGTATTTTTTTGGGTGGTGGGTCAGCATTCTCAGCACTGCAGTGACACTGACTGACCTGGTGGTGGTGGCGGCGGCGAGTGTGTGTGTTAGGGGTGTGTGTTGCGCTGCTGCTGGAGGTACGAGTGAATCGGATGCAGCAGTGCTGCTGGAGTGCTTAAACACTCCAGCGTCTGTCCACTCACTGTCCACTCTGTTAGACACCCCTCTTACCTAGCTGGTCCAGCTTGTAGGTGGAGGTACTCAGCGGAGGTACTCAGTATCGGGACAGCCCGAATGAACATGCACCCGAATGAAAACCTGCATGTCCTACAAGCACCATCTGCTGAACACAGCTTCGTCTCAAAGACACACACACACAAACACACACACACACACACACACACACACACACACACACACACACACACACACTCCTTTCGTCACCCCTTTGTAGCTCTTACATTGTCTCTCTCTGACAGTGAGCAGCCCTGCAGCTGGTGACCAGCTTTAGCAGGATGTGAAGAATCACATGACCCACCCCACCGCCCCCCTCTTCCCTTCTCTTCCCAACTCCCAGCCCCTCCAGCGTTTCAGCTGCAGGCAGCGCCTGGAAAACAGCCCTGGCAGCCACCCACGAGCCTCTGTGCTCCGCTCAGCCTCCTTCCCCACCACAGGCCGCCTCATAGGAACACCCCACCCAAACAGAAAGAAGGGGGTGGGCAGGATTGCATCATAACTTGTTTGTCAAAATGCGAGGGCAATAATCAGTCTCTTCCGACGCCTCCTTCACGGCGGTGGGCAGTTAAATAGGACGGACTGCGCCGACAGGGTTCACCCACAGGACCACCCCATTCAAATCCAATTCCGCCAAAAGTTCTCAAATTTCATAAACACCCTCCACAACGTCCCACACAGCAGGACCGCTACACCAAAATTTCACCAAGATCCCGTCTCTCACACACAAAACGAAGAGGAGCGTTCCACCAAACCCTCCCTCTCATACGCATGCATAGGACCAGTCCACCAACACCCTCCCTCTCATACGCATCCGTAGGACCAGTCCACCAACACCCTCCCTCTCATACGCATCCATAGGACCAGTCCACCAACACCCTCCCTCTCATACGCATCCATAGGACCAGTCCACCAACACCCTCCCTCTCATACGCATCCATAGGACCAGTCCACCAACACCCTCCCTCTCATACGCATCCATAGGACCAGTCCACCAACACCCTCCCTCTCATACGCATCCGTAGGACCAGTCCACCAACACCCTCCCTCTCATACGCATCCATAGGACCAGTCCACCAACACCCTCCCTCTCATACGCATCCATAGGACCAGTCCACCAACACCCTCCCTCTCATACGCATCCATAGGACCAGTCCACCAACACCCTCTTTCTCATATATATCCATAGGACCAGTCCACCAACACCCTCCCTCTCATATGCATCCATAGGACCAGTCCACCAACACCCTCCCTCTCATACGCACCCATAGGACCAGTCCACCAACACCCTCTCTCATATACATCCATAGGACCAGTCCACCAACACCCTCCCTCTCATATACATCCATAGGACCAGTCCACCAACACCCTCCCTCAAATGCATCCATAGGACCAGTCCACCAACACCCTCCCTCTCATACGCATCCATAGGACCAGTCCACCAACACCCTCCCTCTCATATACATCCATAGGACCAGTCCACCAACACCCTCCCTCAAATGCATCCATAGGACCAGTCCACCAACACCCTCCCTCTCATACGCATCCATAGGACCAGTCCACCAACACCCTCTCTCATATACATCCATAGGACCAGTCCACCAACACATGCATTTCTGGACAAGCTGAGAGCTCCAGAAGCTTGATCTGAAGGTGGAGCAGCATGTGGGCTGTAGAGGCGGCAGAGGAACACTACAGCATTTTACACTAATATGACTCTATGGGTTACACAGCGTTACACACCTGCAGCTCCACCACCAGAGCGGAGTGGGAATGACGGAGACGCCGTTCTCCCCGTTAGAGAGTCAGTGGAGGAGCATCAGCATGATTATTAAAGCTATTATTAGGGAAGCACAGATCTGATACTATTAGCTCTATCGGATAATTAGTCTGATCCAGAGGCCCGATCCATTAAGAACCCGATTCTCGCACCGCCGGTATTCTAGGCTTCATAACCCAGGATCAGAACCCAGAATGACCTACAGACATCATACACAGGTCATAGCAAACAGGACTCCCCCTACCTAACCAACACGGTTCCCTCGACCCATCAGCGGGTAATCCAGGGAGGGGCTGCTCGCTCCTCTTTAGTCTCACAGACTTCCAATTTTTCAGAATAAAAGTCCTGAGTCCAGACAGCCCTGTGGTCCACCGAGGTCCAGCACGGTTATTAATTTAGTGACCAATAAACACTTCATTCGTTCATTTGTTTTATGAAGTCAGTTATGATTACTTCAACCCTGAGGCCTTAAGTCTCTCCCAGACGGTCAGATATATGGATTATTAATTCAACAATGGTACTGGATTGGTATTGGCCGATACGCAAAGTTCACGGATCTGTATCGGAACAGAAAAAGATGGATCGGTGCGTCCCTAGCTGTTGTTAATGTAGCTGATAGTTAAATCCAGCTTTGTGAAATGCATCCCTCGCTAACCCGCACTGGTTAACTCAATGACCAGGCGCTGGTCAATTCCTGCCACCAGAAGAAGTAGAAATATAAAATAATTAGCTCTAATCTATGTAATATTTATTTAATATGTGCTTAATAAACTGTTATAATTAATAATAATAATAATATAATAAATGTTTTCAACGCATTTAATCTCGGTGAGGGTTCTCAGCTGGAAGTCGGGGCGGAAGTCAAGGCTGGTGCAGCAGAGAGAGTGAAAAAGAAACCGAAAGACGTCTGGGCCACGCAAGGTGCCGGGTGGCAGTGTGTGTGTGAGTGTGTGTGTGTGTGTGTGTGTGTGTGTGTGTGTGTGTGTGTGTGTGCGCTAAACACTACGTTACATCCGCCGCCAGCGCTCTAATGTGGTTTGGACTGCATCTCTTTCTTTCATTAAGGAAAGAGCGAGCTTCTCTTCTGCTCCCAAACCACGCTCACAACTTCCCCCTCACCTCAAACGCAGTCAATCAACCGGGACACGTACGGGACCCCACCACTACATCCCACACAGAAGTGGTCCCCAGAGGTCCAGGAGAACCCCCGCCCCCCCCTGGAACCCTGCACCTCCCAACTCCCAACCTGATCCAGCAAGATTTACAAAGCCTTCCTGGGTTGAAGGCGGGGTGTAGAGCAGGAAACCACCCCAATGTGCAGGACGGAGTGGGGGGGTGGGGACGGACGGTTCTCAAGGACTAGAGCTGGGAACCAGACTGAATAATCAAAGGAGCAGACCGCAGGAACCTCAGCTAACCTCAGCATTCCAACCTTTACAGTCAGCCTGAGAACGTTCCAGAAGGGGAACGTCAAACCACATGAACCAGTGAGAAGAGGGACGACGTTCTAGGGCAGGTTTGCGCTGCTGGGAGGGAGGAATGTTCTAGAACAGGTCTGTCCAGTGTCCCACAGGGGAGAAGGTTCTAGAGCAGGTGTGCCCAGCGTGGGACAGGAAGAAGGTTCTAGAGCAGGTGTGCCCAGCGTGGGACGAGGAGAAGCTGGTACTAGAGCAGGTGTGCCCAGCGTGGGACGGGAAGAAGGTTCTAGAGCAGGTGTGCCCAGCGTGGGACGAGGAGAAGCTGGTACTAGAGCAGGTGTGCCCAGCGTGGGACGGGGAGAAGGGGGTGTGTTTCTAGAGCAGGTGTGCCGAGCGTGGGACGGGGAGAAGCTGGTACTACAGCAGGTGTGCCCAGCGTGGGACGGGAAGAAGGTTCTAGAGCAGGTGTGCCCAGCGTGGGACGGGGAGAAGGGGGTGTGTTTCTAGAGCAGGTGTGCCCAGCGTGGGACGGGGAGAAGGGGGTGTGTTTCTAGAGCAGGTGTGCCCAGCGTGGGACGGGGAGAAGCTGGTACTAGAGCAGGTGTGCCCAGCGTGGGACGGGGAGAAGCTGGTACTAGAGCAGGTGTGCCCAGTGTGGGACGGGAAAAAGGTGACCCCTCACGGCCTCGGACTGCCCTGCCGGAGAGGACACCGTGGGCACCTCCAGGCAGCCAAACGACCAAAAATAATAAATACGCAGTCTGTTTGAGCGGTTCTTGGACCATAAACACTGTAAAATGTGGGAGATTAAAGAAACACAAGGTCTGATGAAGTGAGGGTGTCTGACGTTGAAGCACTTACCCGATCCTTCTCGTGTGGCAGCAGGCGGACAGGGGGCAGGGATTCCAGCGATACGCAGCCGGTGCCGTCGTTCTGGGAGCTGCGGCTGACCAGCCTGAAGAGCGGCCCCTGCTTGGCCACTCGCCCGTGCGCTACGGCCCGCTTCAGCGCCAGCCTGAGCTGCTGGTGAAAGAGGCCGGGCCCCATGGAGCCGCTGCCCGAAAGGTAGCCGGCCACGTCGGCCTGGCACTTCAGGAAGCGCTCGATGCTCTTGATGGTCGAGCCTCCGGCCTCGTGGAGACCCTCCAGGGCGCGTTTGATCAGCTTGTTCCAGTCCAGGCCTGGCTTTTTGGAAGAACCAGAGGTGCTACTGCTCCCTCCACCCCCACCACCACCACCACCACCGCTACTACCACCACCACCACCTCCGCCGCCACCACCACCACCACCTCCTCCTCCTCCTCCTCCACCACCACTCGCACCTCCACTGCGTGGCTTGGGAAGAGCCAGCCGCCCTGGATTGTCCGGATCCTTGTAGGAATTGAGGCCCTTGTTGGAGACCTTGAGGATGGACCCATCTTTGACGCTGAGTTCGAGGTGCTCCAGGACCGTTTTGCGGTCCAGGCCGTGAGACATGTTCACGGCATTGCAGATTCGCTCCTCCGAAGGCCTCTGCTTCTGCTTCTTGACCTTCTTGATGGCCTCGAGGATCCAGGTGGTGTACAGCGGATTGGCGAGCTTCACCATGGCTGCGTTTGGTTCGGACACAAACACACAGAAAACGAACAAACGCACAGAAAACCGTTCAGGAAGCACCCAGAGGCCTCAGCCCTGGAGCCGCCCGTTCCTCCCTCGCCCTCCTGCTCCTCCTCCTCCTCCTCCTCTACGTCCTAGGAGGCTACCCTTTGTCCCTGGGCCGTGTGGAAAGTGTCTCAAAGCCTGAGCAGAAGTAATGAGGGAGGGGGCTGATCACCATAGCATAAGCTTTTAGCCCCCCCCACCAACCCCCCCCACCCAAAAAGGAACCCTGCTACCCCAGCAACCCCCCCCTCCCGCCACTGCCGGGTAGCACCAGAGCGAAAAGAGAAGGCCCAATAACGGCAGGAGTCCGGGACGATTCCGAAGAACGTAAACTCACACCCCGTCCCGTCGTCGTTGTCGTAGTCGTCTTTCCAGAAGCTCTTAAACTCCAAAAGAAAGAAAAAGGGACGAGAGCAGGACGATGCAGCGTTATCCAAAACCCAAAAAAAGAGACGAGAAGAACGTCTTTTGGGCGATTATCTCCTCCTCAGTTCACGGGACGGGAAAAAAACCCCAAAAACAAAAAGAAAAAAAAATAATATCGGTGGGGTAACGTGGACGTCATGCAGCAGTGCTCCTCGTTTTCTGCCCTCTGTCTTTCTCCTTGCTTTTTTTGTCCCCCCACAGGTGGTCCAGAGTAACTCTTTCCCTCAACGGGCGATGACCTTCATGCCAAACTGCTCTTCAGCCGCTGCTGAACCCTGCGTACACACACACAGAGAGATGGAGAGAGAAGAAGTTAGAGAGAAGAAAGGACGGACCAACATTTTACAACTTCCAGAAAAATGCAAACCCTGTCCCAAAACCCACACTTGCAATTTTATGTACTTGTGCGTCTCATAACTCAACACCACAGCTCTCACACTGTTTTTGGGGACCGGAGAACAACAGAAGGTCATCGATACGATACAGAAACAGTAATTAATTATTTCGTTTTTACTGTAAGAGCTCCAGATCTGATCAGAGCAGATAAAGCAGGTGAACATAAATCCAGTAATTCTGAAGAAAGAAAGTAGAGAGATCTTGTCGGTGAGCTAGTCTGAAGAACAGAGCTCGGTTCCTCCAGGGTTCTCCTGGACGCCCCCAGTCCAGCCAGCACAGCGTGGAGGATGTGTTCAATCAACTCCAGCAGCAGCAGCAGCAGCAGCTCACCTGATTTACCATCATTAAGCCCTGATTTACCACCAAACCAGGTGTTGATCTGAGGAGAACTCTAAATAACACTAGACTCCATGAGAGAGGAGAACTTTGAAGATGTTCTACTAATGAACACAGTGATGGAGAACCTCCACCACTTTCTGTAGGTGTTATTATTATTAGTGTTTATTATATAAAACCTATAACCCGAACTCTGGGACGGGCCAAGCTAGCCAGAACTCAGAACTAAGCTTAATCCATGTCTGGGAACCCAGAGTTCAGGTCTGTCTTAGCGTCCATTCTCAAACATGACCCAGAACTTTACACTAGCTACACTACTTCCACGACTTCCTCACACATCCAAAGCTCATCCATTTCCACTACATGCAAACTCATGACAGGTGGGAAAACAAACTGGCCGACCGGCTCTGATGAACAAGCACGGCGACACGCCTCCTGCCACTCGAAGAAGCGAACTACGCGAAAGGTCAACCTCTCCACACCCAAGACCTCATATCTTCTTCTTCTCTGTCCTGCACTACTTTAACTGCGGTACGGAGACCCCTCACTCATGTCCTTCCAGTACGGCCCTTTAATTATCTGGAAAAATGCACGAGTCAGCAAGAAAACGCTGAGGCCAAACAATGGAGCAACGGTTCTGCTCATTTTGGCACTGCCCTTGGTGCATTGAGCAAAACTCAGGCCTATCAAACACCTGTATGGTTACGGGATACAGATAATAGTTCAATATCCATCATATTTCTTAATGCATCACATGACTGCGGTATCGGATTAAACTTATCTGCAGATTTTGATACGTAAACATCTGAAAATGTGCACCAAATCTACCTGGATCAACATTACAAAGATGTTCTGACATTTATTTTACGAGTGTGTTGGAATATACATCACGAAACTTGTGCATTCGGACCATCCTCCCAGATATAACAGTAATAGTCCCAATTTTAAAACTACATTCAATAACGTCAACAAAAACAAACCCTACAGATGGAGTGACCAATCCGATGTGCATCGGGATCGGACATCGGGGATTCAATAATTCAGCTCATCAGATCAGATCATACAACCAGAGCTGGGCAATATGACGATATTTTATCGTATCGTGATAACCGTAAGCTTTCCTAAGCATAAGCTTAATAAAGAACTGATCAGCTGCAGGTTTCTAACATTAACAACTGTGTGATTAGACTGGGTTAGTTAGGCGAAGAGCAGCAGATGTTGACTACTGAATAGGAGTTTAGGAATTCGTCGCTACCGAAGTTTTTAGATAAATATCGTGTATCGCGATATAGTATTTTTAGCATATCGCCCAGCACTGCCAACCACCCATACTGCTGCAGCTCTGCACGAGGCCATAGGACCCTTCAGTTCAACCTCCACTCAGCCGCCTGACTGCAAATAGGGAGGGAAGAGAGGGAAGGCCACTAACACCACTAACTGGGAGCACACCCCTCAGCCCAGTGCGCTGAGCATCAGCAGAGCTAGCAAACTCCACCGGTCACACCGGAGTAAACGTGGCTGACGGCTAAAAAAACAAAACAAAAAAAAAAAACACCACATGATGCTGCGCTACCAAGTTCGCCTGGAAAAGTTAACACCAATCGTACCGTAGAACCATCTGAACGGGTACGAAATACACAGATCGTCCGGTTGTGCTGTAGTTCGGTATTATGCAAATATTCTACTCTTCCGGAAGTTCAATAAAACATTAAACAAATATGAATCTGATCCATCGGTCAAATCTAAACATCTACTTATGCTTCTTTTAAAGCAATTATTAGCCGATATTACTGTGCATTAGGGCTGGCCGATATGGTAAAACTACTATATCACGATATTTAAAGACATTTTTCACGATACATGTAATTACAGACTAAATACATCAGTAGCACCAGATTCTTAAAAACTACCATTCAGATATACAGTGATTTATATTCAGTTTCTGCTGCTGCCACCAGTCTATAAACACTGTTTTTAATGAAACGTAAAGTTGATGAGTGTTTAAAAGGCACTAACGAGATCCTCGATCTGCTTAGGAAAAGCATATTGTGCATCACAATACCAAGATTCATCACAATTCAATAAAAGATCATCAAATTGCCCAGCTCGTGTGCTTAAGGGCGTTTGCATTGTAGAGCGAATTGTAAACGTTAGCCTGTAACAGAAAGCTTTTCCAAAATGAAGCCTATTTACTTTATTTTAGCTTTAACACATTAGAAACTCTGGACAGGACACAACAGACAGCACAGCACACGATCGCAGAAATACACCTAAAAAAATTATAATACAAAAAAAACTAAACCAAAAGCCAACATATTCATAAATATAAATTTTATCCTAAGACTTCTGACCCTTTAAAGAATTTCTACAGTTTTTATGACATGCTTATGATCCATGATCTAAAAAACTGAAATATAATAAAGTCTACACTTATATTTAGGATCATGCTAACTTAGCTCGCTAACCTACTTTCTAACAACTGACCTAGCTAGCTACCCGACACAGTCTCCGACCAACAGCCTTTAAAATCGCCCTGTTTTAAGCCTGTTTAACACCCACATATGATCCAGATAGAAAACTGACCAAAAAACCAAACCAAAGAATCGCAGACAGAAAATTAAAAACCATAAACAACACTTAGCTTAGCTAACGACAGAAAGAAATCGCTGGATATAACTTCGCTGGCTACGTCACGCTTGCGTAAATTACACTCTCTACGACTCAACCAGCAATCCTTAACTTAATTCACTACAATAGCAAATTCAATCACAAATAATAAAACGTACCGACCACCTGCAGTAGCTATACACAGGGATGCACCAATACTAGATTTTTGAGTATCTGCCGATACCGATACCAACTCGGACTTAAATACTGGATAGATGCTATAAATTCTGATATTTAGAGTGTTTTACTTCTTATAGGCTGTAATTTATTACATCTGATCTCAAGTAAGATCTAATAAGCTTGAAAGAACAGCAGTTAGAGGTGGAGGAACCTCTATAAAGAATAAAAATTGCAGCAATGCTGAAACACGTGCAGGTAGGGAAGCATAATTCACATAAAATTCACATTTCAAAGCAGTGAAAAAAAAAACCCAGTTTGGAAACAGAAACGGCTTCTGAGGCGAATTTCACACCCAGGTTTACGTCCCTGTGGAAAAATCTACTAAACAAGCTGCTGAAACTCTTGAAACTTTTGGTCTCAGAACCAAACACACACCATAACTCCAAAAATATACATATTAAAAGTCTGTTTAATGGTCATAACAGTTTACGACTGGCTTTTACTGGTTGTTTCAACGTTCGGTTCATAATAAAACATGCAAACAAAAATTCAAGAAAAACAAAAAAAGTGGGCGTCAGTGAGCTTCATGGTATCGGTGCTCTCTACTGCCAAAACCGATACTGCGTGTAGGTGCCAGTATCGCCGCCGATACCGATACACTGGTTTATAAAAGCAGTAATAATTATGTATTAAATCGCAGATATTTTAGCTCTCTAAAACTCTGGTCAAATCTAAAGATCCGTCCGCCGCCGATACGCTTTTATAAGCAACCACTGGCCGATATTGTGCATCTCTAACGCTTTGTCCTGGTCCAGAATTGCAAACATTCACATGCCAAACCATTTCCGTTATTTAAACTCCGTAAAAGAGGATCTGTCAGGTCCTGGAGCCCATAAATACACACACACCTCCAATAACAAGCATTTAACATATGATACACATGATATAACCACTCCTAATTCAGAAACCATAGAGCTATAGCGTGGTGGAAGAACTTGGGACACCCCTGGGTGTTCGAACAGCTCCAACGCTCGCTGTCCTCAAACCCAGACTGAAGACCCTCCTCTTCTGAGAGTGCTCAGGCTAAGAGAAGAGTACTATGGTCTCCATATTGACTTGTGGAGCACTTGACTTGGATACACAGCTTACTGACTTTCTCTTAGTAAAAACAAACTAATCAGAGCTTCTCCTCAACTTTTCTGCCCCACTTCTGCCCATCAGACAGTACGACTAGGGTCAGGGCTGCACTATTGTTGTGAATGGAGCTGAGCACAGGATGTAAACAGCAATGGCTAACCACGTTTGTGACAAGCAGCAAAGTGCAGGTTATGGCTCTGAACCGCTCTAAAATTGACAGGGTTATGTTTCAGGGACGCAGAAATCACTTTATCAGGATAAACAGGATAAAGTAATCTTATAAAAAAGTCTAGACACAAGCTATAAGAGCTCTGCTTTGGGAGATCAACAAGCCCTGGGAGCACGACTGAGCCTCCAACCAAAACACCACCAGCAACCAGACCACTACCATCACTACAACCACTAAACTGGAGAATCTCACATTCCCACCAACACGTTTTTAACTCACTTTTAACTCTATTTTAATTCAACAACTTTTATTTAGCACCACTTCGCCAACATAGCCAGCCAGCCTAGCTAGCTGGCTAGCCGAGACAGTCGGCGGGCAACAGCTTTGGAAATCGGCTCGTTTTAAGCCTGTTTATCACCCACATGTGATCCAGACAGCTCGACAACACGGAAAACTGACATTATAAGCCATTAAAGACATAAACAACACTTAGCTGGCTAGCACTTAGCCTAGCTAGTGCTAGCTAACAACAGACATACAACGCTGGATATAGCTAGCTAGCTAGATAGCTAGTAGCACCAGCTAGCTGAACTCCCCAACGGGGGAGAAACGCCGTGAAACACGACCCTCAAAACGGCCATAAATGCACTGAAATTAGGTCTACATCTATCTATATATTCACAAAATGCCCCTAATAAAGAAGCACAGGCATGCTAACGCGCTACAACCCTCCCCGCTATCGTGGGATTTTCATGGGTTAGCTTAGCAGGCTAGCTAACAGCTAAGCTAAGCTAACTAACATCCAACGGCAGCGCAGAAAAGGGGAAAACGGAAGTAAAGCAGATGGAAATGTGTCGTTTTTAGGTAAATGAGAAGTAATATAGGTTGTGTGTGGATGGAAATGACGGCTTAGCGCCTCTAATTAGGCAAAAATACCTTTAAAAAAAAGCTACGTAGGAAAACACACACGGGGCGCTTCGGTTAGCTTAGCATTAGCTTAGCATTAGCTTAGCATTAGCCGATCTCCCACTGAGAAACCCGCGGCCTGCGGACACACACAATGCGAGCAGAACGCGAGGAGACGGGGCGCGATTTCTCCCTTTTCCCGCCGATTTTCCTCGCATTTCCACACGAAATCTGCCCGATTTCCTACCAACCCACACACAGACACTCTATACCGTGTGTTAACCCACATTGGTCGGACGGAGGGTTTATTTTTAAAGCGAAAACATCCCGATTCCTTCCTCCCTCCTCCTCCTCCTCCTCCTCCGCCTCCTCCTCCTCTTCTCCCCCCCGCTTGCATTTTACGCGGCCTCGAAACTCAGCCCAGGCGGTAGAAAATGCTCGGGTTTTGGCTTAAAATGCAGCTACTCCCCCCCGTTACACCCGATTAAGAATAAAAATACCCCCCGCCACCTCTTTAGACCTCTTACCCGTCCACGGGTATCACTCACAGCCTCTCGCAGCCTCCCGCAGCCGCCCTCCGTCCCTCCGTCCTTCCCCATCAACTAGCGGTCCAGCGCAGGAGTCTCAGCCCAGCAACGCGACGCGGGCCCCGGCTAGCGCTCTGCGTTTTCCCCGCTCACTGCGCCCCCTACCGACTGCCCGTGTCTCCTCAGCCCCGCGTCCCCCCACCACCCCCTCCCAGGTTGGGTTGTTTCAAACCGGGACGGACCCTCTCCCTCTCTCCCCCCTCCCTCCGTCTCCTCCTCCCTCCCTTTATAAAAATAATAAACAAACAGAAAAGAGCTTTTTAAGGCAGGTTAAATCAGCCTCGCTGCTCACCGGGGTTTGAGGTCGAGTCGCCGGGGAGAGTGCGCCGAGGAGCCGTGAGGAACGCGGACAACAACAAGCCCGAAGCAGCGCAGCCAGAGAGCGGAGGCTCCGGAGCGGCCGCCATCTTTGAGTGAAACAGGAGCGCTGGCGGGGTAGGAGGGGGGAGACGGGGCGGAGGGAACGACAGCAAACTCACACACTGTGTTTAGAAACGAAGGTGTGTGTGAGTGTGAGTGTGTGTGTGTGTGTGTGTTAGAAGTGGGGGAATCGATCATTAAGTATTGATTCTGCCATTTACTTTCACTTTTTGAGAATCAGCCCTCAGTCAGATTTGTTTACAGCTGAGGTGAAGGGAACCACCACTGTCCCTTAAAAAGCTCCCTTACAGTAAGTTACTACCCCTAATGGTTATAAATACATATAAATATATATATTCATATGTATGTATTTATTTATATGTATATTTATATGTATGTATTTATTTATATGTATATATATATTGTGTGTATGTATTATATATATATATATATATATATTGTGTGTATGTATTATATATATATATTTGTATGTATGTATTATATATATATATATATATTTATATGTATGTATTTATTTATATGTATATTTATATGTATGTGTTTATTTATACGTATATATATTGTATGTATGTATTATATATATATATATATTTATATGTATGTATTTATTTATATGTATATTTATATGTATGTGTTTATTTATATGTATATATATTGTATGTATGTATTATATATATATATATTTATATGTATGTATTTATTTATATGTATATTTATATGTATGTATTTATTTATATGTATATATATTGTATGTATGTATTATATATATATATATATTTATATGTATGTATTTATTTATATGTATATATATTGTATGTATGTATTATATATATATATATATATATATATTTATATGTATGTATTTGTTTATATGTATATATATTGTGTGTATGTATTATATGTATAGTATAGTACAGTAAAGTATATGTATGTATAGTCCAGGTGGAGGAGTACTTGTAGGACGTTGTGAGGCAAAATAGTCCCTGAAGAAATCCCTGCTAAATGCCGTAAATCTAAATATTAGGGGTAGTTGTAGGTACACAGGTGGTTTTGGATAATAATGGGGACAGTCATAGGGAGGCCTTGTTCCATTCACCCCCAATGTAAAGAAATTCATTATCTCTACACCGAACGCCATTCTGAATGAAACACTGAATTATGCAAAACATTACTTAAAGAAATGGTCAAATTCCTTTTAATGTGTCTGATTTATACTTTTAGTTCAATATAGTGAACTTTCTAATGTGTGTCAGATCAAATCAAACAGTTATTTTACTCAATGTAGTTTTCAGATATTTATTTTTATTGTTGTACTGAAGAAATCACAAAAAGTAACCTCTCAGACCCTGTCCACACATATCTGAATATCTTTAAAAAAAAAAAAAAAAGATAAAAAAAAATGCAGCCTTTTCTCTACATTTCGGCCTCCCGTCCACACAAGACTGAAAAACACCCTTCCGACACAATAGAAGAACCACTTTTGATTCTCTAAAGAAATACTTAATGTAAAAGTTCTTTAGCCATTTTAAAGGTTCTTCACATTCAGACATAACAAATAATAGTCTGCTATGGCATCACTCAAAGCCATCTGTCTCATCTGTGCTGTATTTAGGTCTATGCTGGCTATTACGCTTGCTCGTGATGAATTAGACATTAAACTTTGTGAGGTTTTAGCACCCCCTGGTGGGCTTGGCTTGTTTTAGCTATGATTTTGTGTTCTCATCTGGACAGTGAGATTTTCAGATGCTGCTGGACATTAAATTAATAAAATATCATTGTATCATTAGGAATTGGATCGAGAAGAAAATGAATGTCATCAAACATTCCTAGTTTCCTTTTCAAGCGGTTGCTATGTAGTTGCTATGTGGATGCTATGCTGTTCCACATGTTTGCCATGCTTCAGTCATTGAAACTGGTAACAGCCCCAAACACAGATACATTTTTTTTAGCTATTAATAATGGTGTATTGCAAAGCATGGCAACACCTTAGCAACCATTAGAGATACCATAGCAACCTCTTAGTAACAGCACAGGTAGATTTGGCTACCTGCCTAGTAAAAAAATTAATATCAACCATCTGGGATGCTATGGCAACTGCTTAGAGGCAGCATAGCAACCCAGAAACCACATGGTAATTACAATGTGATGATATTTAGGTTATTATTATATTATATAACGTGCATATTATATTACTTTATTAACTTTTTGTTCAATCAATCATATCATCAAAGTGTGTTGAGTGTGTCTGTGTTTGAGAGAGTGTGTGTTTGACAGAGTGTGTGTCCTCGAGAGAGTAAAAGGAGGGTAGATACAGGCATTAAACTGCAGCGAAAGACACTGAGGCACCTTCCTCAAACTAACACCTCTTGGTTAAAAACGATGAATGAATGAGCGCGTGTTGGGGGGCAGGTAAAGCCACTTACTGCATGACTTATCAGATAATGCGTGCGTGTGTTTGGGGGGCACTAACCCCACCTAAACGAATTTTTGTGCGCGCGCGTGTGTAAAGGGGTACGTGAAGAGACTGACTGCAGTGAATGAGGGTCCCCAGTGGTGATAGTACTAGCAGTGGGAGTGCTGGTGCGTGTGTTGGGAGGGTGTGTGGGAGGGGGGTACTGTTGCAGATCTGAAGGGCGACATGTCCCAGTGTGTGTAAGAGAGAGTGTGTGTGTGTGTGTGTGTGTGTGTGTGTGTGAGCGGACAGAAAAGCGGGAAAGAGGAGAGGTGTACGCGCTTCTGCTGCTAAGGCACATGCACAAGGAGCTGAGTAAGGGAGCGTCTGCATTTTACCAACTGCAGTCGATCGTGGAGGAGGTAAGGCTTGCAACCCCAGGGGCATTTACACACTACATTTAGGCACCCCTGGTCAAATGGCAGGTTTAGCTCATTTTCTAAGTGTAAATAAATGAACAGAGCACATTTAACACGTTAAAATAAACAACATAAAAATAACACGTAAAATATGCCATCATATTTACCCAGGCCGTAAGTTAGTTCTACAAATTTTACAATTGTTTTTATTTTATATTTATTTCTATTTTCTTCTTTTCAAGCCAAACTGAGTCATATTAACCACCTGGGATACCATAGCAACCGCTTGGAGCAGCACAGCAACTGTCTGTCAAAGATACTACCGCAAAACTGCTTTACAACCAGTAACAATCAAATATGATACCATAGCGACCACTTAGCAAAAGTATAGAACCGTCTATCAACCCCCCGGAATCCACCAGGGATACCATAGCAACCACATTACAACAATACCGCTTTATGATACTTTTGAACAGCATAGAAACAATCAAACGGGATACCATCGCAACCACTTATCAACAGAATAGAACCGTCTATCAACCCCAGAGCAACCACCTGTGATACCATATCTACTGCTTCATAACAGCATAGCAACCATTTCAAACAGCATAAAATCTGTCTACCAACCCCCTAAGCAATCACATGGGATACCATACCAACCACTTAGAACAGCATAGCAACTGCCTGTTATCCCCCATAGCAACTACCTGGGATACTATAGCAACTGTTTTACAACAATACCGCTTTACGACCAGCTCAGAAACGCTCTGTAAACCCCATATCAATCAAATAGGTTACGATTGCAACCACTTAGCAACAGTATGGAACCGTCTATCAACCCCAGAGCAACCGCCTGGGATACCATAGCAACCACATAGCAAAATCATATGACCGCCTATCATAGTAACCACCTGGTCTACTATAGCAACCACTTAGAACAGCATAATAACTTCCTGTCTACTATAGCAACCACTTAGAACAGCATAATAACTTCCTGTCATCCCCAATAGCAACTACCTGGGATACCACAGCAACCACTTCACAACAATTTAACAAAACATTTAGCATAGAAACAGACTAAATACCCCAAAGCAATCAAATGGGATATAATAGCAACCACTTAGCAATAGCATAGGGCCGCCTATCGAAGTAACCACCTGGTATACCTAAGCAATCACTTAGCAACAAAGTAGAATAATTTGAAACAGCACAACAACATATATCAACCCCATAGCAACCACTTAATAACAGCATAGCAACTGCCTGTCATCCCTGATAGCATCTACCTGGGATACCACAGCAACCGCTTTACAAAAAATATAACAACCACCATTTAAAAACAGCATAGAAACTGACTAAATGCCCCTTATCAATCAAGTGGGATACTATAGCAACCACTTGAAACTGCGTAGCAACCACCGGGATACCACAGCAACTGCTTCACAAAAATATAGCAGCAACCATTTAAAAACAGCATAGAAACGGACTAAATTCCCCTTTACAATCAAGTGGGATACTATAGCAACCACTTAACACTGCATGGCAACCACCTGGGATATCACAGCAAATGCTTCACAACAAATATAACAACAACCATTTAAAAACAGCATAGAAACTGACTAAATGCCCCTAATCAATCAAGTGGGATACTATAGCAACCACTTAAAACTGCATAGCAACTACCTGATATTCCACAGCAACCGCTTCACAAACATATAACAACTATTAAAGAACAGCATGGAAACAGCCTAAATTCCCCTTTACAATCAAGTGGGATACTATAGCAACCACTTGAAACTGCATAGCAACCACCTGGGATACGACAGCAACTGCTTCACAAAAAATATAACAACCACCATTTAAAAACAGCATAGAAACTGACTAAATGCCCCTTATCAATCAAGTGGGATACTATAGCAACCACTTGAAACTGTGTAGCAACCACCTAGGATACCACAGCAATCGCTTCACAAAAATATAGCAGCAACCATTTAAAAACAGCATAGAAACGGACTAAATTCCCCTTTACAATCAAATGGGATACTATAGCAACCACTTAACACTGCATGGCAACCACCTGGGATACCACAGCAACTGCTTCACAACAAATATAACAACAACCATTTAAAAACAGCATAACACCACTTAAACCTGCATAGCAACCACCTGATATTCCACAGCAACTGCTTCACAAAAATATAACAACCATTTAAAAACAGCATGAAAACAGCCTAAATTCCAGCCTAAATGGGATACTATAGCAACCACTTGCAACTGCATAGCAACCACCTGGGATACCACAGCAACCACTAAAGCAACAATATAGCACATAAAACAAAAAACAAACAAAAACAGAAAAGAAAATTGAGCTCACAGACTTCACACCACCAACAACAGAAACCCTGATAATCCACACTGCCATCTGTGCAGGTTCTGGGATTACCCTGCCATCTCTAAGCTCTGGGGTCTGGGGTGACCTGAGAGTGGTCTGAGGCACAGGGTCTCGATATTGGGGGTCCACTTTTTATTGCAGTGGAGTTCACATTATTGAATTTTCTATACTTTATAATTATTTGTTGAGCCATCAGTGGGGTCCAACTAAGGCCTTAGCAACCACCTAGCAACCGTATAGCAAGCACTTGAAACAGCATAGCAACCACCTATCCAGCCCAAAGCGACCACCTAGCAACAGCATGGCAACCACTTGAAACAGCATAGCAACAATCTATCAACCCCATAGCAACCACCTCAAACCTATTGTTGAACAGGGTTTTGTATTCAACTGTAAGTAGTCTTATTCACATGGAAGCATAAATACACTCAGATCCAAGTGGTTGCTATGCAGTTGCTAGGAAGTCGCTTTGCCGTCCAACATGTTTGCTACGCATCAGTTAGACCTAACTTAGATCTGAAAGACCTAAAACAAAAACGTTTTCTTCCTTCCTTACTGAACGCATAGCAACACCTTAGCAACCACCTGGGATGCCACAGCAACCACTTAGCAACTGTTCAGCATGGAACAATGTAGAAACTTGCCTTGCTAAACCCATGTCAACCACATGGGATGTCATGTTGCTTAGCAACAGCGTAGCAACCATGTAAAATAGCATAGCAACCGCTTAGCAACCACCTAGGAATTGCAATGTGATCATACAATTTCTCAGCTTGTATCGATGAACTACAGCTCAGCTCATTAATTCATGTGCTGTGAGGAGGAACCCCACCGCCCAATGCTGGGGGGGGGCTTGATACCCCCCTAGGCCACGGATGGGATTGGGCATTGTGACCTTAGGGTCATGTACATGTCCTCCAGTGTGTCCTGCTCTATTGGGCAGTGCTTTCCTATGGAGACTAAACAAGCTGTGCGTGCAGCAATGAATACATATTAAAGTAGGTGTAATCACTTATTAGAAGGAGTGTCTGAATACTTTTGGACACATATTGGAAAGTCAATGGACAAAAGTTTTGGGACACCTGCTCATTCATTGTTTCTTCCAGAATCAAGGGTATTAAAAAGGATACAAAGTAACTGCCTCTACAGTCCAGGCAAGACTTTCTGCAAATCTTGGAGGAGCACTGCTGTGAGGATTTGATTGCATTCATCAACAGGAGCGCTAGTGAGGCCCGGATGATGGATGATCACCACCTCACAGTTCCACTGCTAAACACGGTCTCACTGCTCCACGGCTCGATGGAAATGATAGCCATGTCATTAGGCATTGTGCCCCCCAATAGAGCCTGTGTGGGTAGCCCACCTGGCAACCAGAAAGTATTGTCTATATGGATGCCCACCAGGGTCAGGGATGGGACCAGGAGGGGTTAAGCATGGGCCCCATTTGGGTTGTACACAAATTAAGCTGGACTGCAACTATGAGGTTTTGGAAGCCCAACTGGGTCCCAGTAACAACACATGTACAAACCCACTCAGAGCCCTCTGCCCACCTGGAACCCACCTGGAACCCACCTGGAACCCACCTGGAACCCACCTAGCATACATTCCACCCATGTGACCTCCACCTGAGCCTGTGGCTCTATTAACAGTACCCATCTACAAGAACTAGACGAGCCGTGTCAGCAGTGGGTGCAACGTAAAGTAGCCGAATGCCTTCATTAGAAGGCGTGGCCATAAATATTTGGACATAGTGTAACTAGGATTCACAGCTGATTAGGTGCAGATTATTTGATTGCCCCAGCCCATAAACAGTGCTAGCTCTCTCTCACTCATTATTAGAAGGAACTACATTATGCTAATTTCTCGCAGTGGCATTTTTGCATCAGTGAATCATCTCAGCTTTGCTTCAGCTGAAGGTAAATGACAGGTGGGACACACACACACACACACACACACACACACACACACACACACACACACACACACACAGCTAAATGAGCTCCTCTCGCTAAAGGTGTTACTAAACAATGCAGCAGCAGCAGCCCGACAGTAAGAGCCTGTTTGCTGTACAGGCTAATTGCTTGGCTAATTGTTTAATCTGTTTATTAGCCAGTGAAGCTCTGCCCACTGTAACGCAGCACTGTAAACCAGCTGTAGAAATAACCCTCCTCTAATAGATCTGTCTCCCAGGCTCTTTCCACCAGCTTATGATTACTGCCCAGAATAATGGCTTTAATGTTAATATTTTCCAGCTGGGTTGAAGTGGGTCGCTTTAGCACACACTCGAGTCGGGCTACTAATCTATCTGGTTCAAAAAATGGAATGAGCCCTAACGATTTAATAATCATCATCATAATACAGAATAAGCCCTAACTAGTCTAATAATAACTGTCATTTTTATTAGAGGGTGATTTGTGTTTGCTGGAGGACGAAGAGCTCATTAAAATACTGGATTATTAAAAGATACGACGGACAGCTCTTCCCTCCCGCTCGTTATAATACACAGTGATATCAGACGCCAGCCAAATGCATAGAAGTATAATTATAAACCAATAACAGCCTAATAGTAGGCTAAATACCAAAATAATGACTAATAAAAGAAATCGCAGGCAAAATACAAATAATAATGACTAATAATAACCTAATACTGTGCTAAGTACAAAAGCAATTACTAATAATAGCCTAATAGTAGGCAAAACATTAAAATGAATTACTACTAAAAGACTAATAGGCTAAATACAAATACTAAACACTAATAAAAGACTAATAATATGCTACATATAAATATTAATTACTTATAAAAGACTAATGTAGGCTATAATTATTAGTAATCAGCCTAATAGTATGTTAAATACAAATAATAATCACTAATAAAAGACAAATGTAGGCTAAATACAAATGATAATTACTAATAATAGACTGGTGACAATAATGATCAGTAATAATATCGTGCTGATAGTAGCGTAACACAACCATATTGATTACCATGACCATGGAGACACCAGCCAAGCCAAGACACCAATAATGACCAATAAAAATAATAGTAATGATGAAAATAATAAATGATCATTTTGCCTAATAGTAGATTAATATACAAATAATAATAACTAATAATAGACTATCAGTAGACTAATACACAGTGTGATACAGTATGTTACAGTACGGTGTGGTACAGTACGGTGTGGTACAGTGCGGTGTGGTACAGTACGGTGTGGTACAGTGTGGTACAGTATGGTATGGTACAGTGTGATACAGTATGTTACAGTGCGGTGTGGTACAGTACAGTGCGGTACAGTACAGTGCGGTACAGTGTGGTACAGTACAGTGTGGTACAGTGCGGTGTGGTACAGTACAGTGCGGTACAGTACGGTGTGGTACAGTGTGATACAGTATGTTACAGTGCGGTGTGGTACATTACGGTGTGGTACAGTGTGGTGTGGTACAGTACGGTGTGGTACAGTGCAGTGTGGTACAGTACGGTGTGGTACAGTATGTTACAGTGTGGTGTGGTACAGTATGGTGTGGTACAGTGTGGTGTGGTACAGTATGTTACAGTGCGGTGTGGTACAGTACAGTGCGGTACAGTGTGATACAGTGCGGTGTGGTACAATACAGTGTGGTGTGGTACAGTGCGGTGTGGTACAGTGTGGTGTGGTACAGTACAGTGTGGTACAGTATGTTACAGTGTGGTGTGGTACAGTGTGGTACAGTACAGTGTGGTACAGTACGGTGTGGTACAGTGTGGTACAGTACGGTGTGGTACAGTATGTTACAGTGTGGTGTGGTACAGTGTGGTACAGTACAGTGTGGTACAGTACGGTGTGGTACAGTGTGGTACAGTATGGTGTGGTACAGTACGGTGTGGTACAGTACGGTGCGGTACAGTGCGGTGTGGTACAATACAGTGCGGTACAGTGCGGTACAGTACGGTACAGTACAGTGTGTGCAGTGTTTGTGTGACTTTCAGTCAGCCTGAGTAACTGGGAGCGATGCTGGTGTTCCGTTACTCGGTCTGGGAATGACAGAATCACACTCAGGAATCTCGAACCCGTCCCACATGATTCAGAGAAAAACAGCAGTATATCCGGATCCAGGGACTGGAATCACAGGGCGGACGCTAGAGCTATCCTGATTAGCACTAGCGTTCCACAGAGAGAGAGAGTGTTGTTGCTCCGTCAGTGTGAAGAGATTAGCACCATTAGATCGTCCCGCTGCAGCACCGCTACACAACATGTCCCAGACATGACTTCAGAGACATGTCCACATGTCCAGCGTTTTCATCTCTCTACAGTCTCTCTCTCTCAGTTTGGCCCTTTCAGTATATTCCTCTCTCCCGTCACTCTTTTTTCCCCCTCTGTACCTCTTTGTCACTGTCCCTCACTATCTCTCTGTCCTTGTCCCAGATTGTATCTCAGTCTCTCTCACTCTCTCTATCTTTGTCCTGTGCTCTCTCTCTCTCTTTCTCTTAAACTGAAAAGCAGAGAAAAAGAGGGAGAGATAGACAGAGAGTGATAGGGAGGGAGAAAGACTGAGATGGACAGGGACGGAAAGAAAGAGAGAGAGAGGGACAGATCGAGAGAAAGACAAAGAGGAAAAGAAACATAGAGAGAGAGGGAAACAAAGACAGTGCGAAAGTGGGACAAGCACAAAGTGAGGGGGCACTGAGACAGGGAGAAAGACATAGAGGGACAGGAAAAGAGTAAGAGAGGGAGGGAAACACTGAGATAGCAAGAGAGAGGGACATAGAGGGAGCACTGAGACAGTGAGAGAGAGGGACATAGAAAAAGCGGGGACTCAGACAGTGAGAGAGAGGGACATAGAAAAAGCGGGGACTCAGACAGTGAGAGAGAGGGACATAGAGAGAGGGGGAACACTAAGACAGTGTGAGAGTGGGACATAGAGAGAGGGGGAACACTGAGACAGAGTGAGAGAAGGACATAACATAAAAACTGAGACAGTGAGAGAGAGGGACATAGAGAGAGGGGGGAACACTGAGACAGTGGGAGAGAGGGACATAGAGAGAGGGGGGAACACTGAGACAGTGGGAGAGAGGGACATAGAGAGAGGGGGGAACAATGAGACAGTGATAGAGAGGGACATAGAGAGAGGGGGAACACTGAGACAGTTAGAGAGAGGGACATAGAGAGAGGGGGGGACACTGAGACAGTGTGAGAGAGAGAGGAAAACACTGGGACAAGGACTGATAGAGAGAGTGAGAGAGTGTGTGAGAGAGAGAAACACTGAAACTGAGAAAGAGGGACATCGAGAGAAAGACTGAGTGGGACAGGGACAGAGAAAGAGTGAGACAAGGACAGCGAGAGAGAGAGAGAGAGAGAGAGAGAGAGAGAGAGGGGGGGGGGGGGGTTACATGATCACACTTGGGTCCACCAGACAGATCCATGAAACCGGCTATTACTGCTTTTGTCTGTGTAAACTAGCGAGTGTCCTGCTGCGACTGGCACACAGCCAAATCCCCAAAAACCCAACCCTACACCACACCTCTCTCACACACACACACACACACACCCCTCCCATCCTGGAACAGGCCAAGGCTTACAAACGGAAATTTCCAGGCTGAGTCCGGAGACCCCCACCCTCCCATCCACCCACCTGTGTTTTTCTCTGTCCACACAGGGGGGGTGAAGCTCTGCCCCGAAGGAGACACTGGCTGTGTCTGAAACGGAGGGCTTGTATAAGACACACTCCCATTGCTGACACAGGCGTTTGATTGCACACACACACACACACACACACACAGGAACAGCACTGTCCAATAGGGGTCCCCAACAGGACGTTCTCAAGCAGCCAAATATGAGCCTGGAAACTTTGCACTGTGGCTGAATGCAATCAAGTCCTCACAGCACTGTAAAGCCTTCCCAGAGGAGCAAAGTAGGACGTTACTGGGCCTTATTGTTACAGCCCACCTTAATCTAGTCCCCTCTAGGCCCTATGTGCAGTGTGCAACCCAAACAGGGCCTATGTTTAACCCCTCCTGGTCCCATCACTACCCCTGGTGGCCACCCATATATAGGGCCGGCGTGGAACCCGAGGATAAAACGCAATTGGCGGTGCTCTCTCCAGGAGGGTAGATGGCGCTCTCTCCCTCTTTCCCCTTATCTTTTAAGGGATGTTAGCTGGCACAGTGGAGCTGGGGACCCGCCCATTCGGCTTCGCATGAATTGAAGGGGTAAGGGGAGACGACCGACAGGGGGGTAGGAATACACTGAGACGAACAAGGAACACCTGGGAAGGATAACGAGAGTAGGAGGGGCTAGGGCGGAGACGAGGAAGGAGACAAGGGCATCAAGGCAGCTACCTTCTTTTTGGACACAGCCATTCAATTACAGCCTTAAACATGCCTGTTTAAGCCCCGCCTTCTCGCAGTCCTCATTGGTCTCCATCTCCGTCTGCATCTGCATGTGTACGTGCATCTGCATCAACCATTGAATGGCTGTGTCCAAAAAAAAGCAGCTGCCTTGATGCCCTTGTCCCCTCCCTTGTCTCCGCCCTAGCCCCTCCTACTCTCGTTATGCTCCCCAGGTGTTCCTTGTTCGTCTCAGTGTATTCATACCCCCACGTCGGCTTAAAGGCGGGGCTTAAACTGCAGCCACTTCAAGCGCTGGTTAAAACAACCGCCAAGAGCCCCCTCTCTCGTCCTGCTAGCCTCTGGAGTCTCTCCTGAAATGGAGTCGACACCAAGGGAGAAAAGTCTAGGACTAGGTATAAGAATGGGGGCACTGTCTGAGCGAGCAGGCAGCCACAGCAGCCACTGCCGTCTCCTCTCGCTCTGTCCTCTGACTCACCCAAACAACTAAAGTTTTCCACCAGTCGCCCGCAGCACAGCCACTCGTCTCCTTCGGCAAGCTCTCAATAAAACATGGCTCTTAGCTCTGTTTTTCCTTTCTTCCAGCCCTCAGTGCCTCCAGGTTCACCGCAGCCTGAATCAGAGGCCTCAGGCACCCCGACAGGGAAAACCTGACCGGGGCAAACGTCCACTGCCTGCCATTCTGACCACGTGGACGAAAAGAAGGAGGACGAGGGGATGTCTTGAAGGCCCATGACCCACAATAAACGACTAGGGGTCATCCACCTCACCTCTTGTACCTGTTGCTGGATTGATCCGAACACGCCCCCAAAACACAAGTGCCTTACATGCCTGTTTAAGCCCCGCCTTCTCGCCACCCTCATTGGTCTCCATCTCCATCTGCATCAACCGTTGGTCAAATTGCTACAGATGCAGATGTAGACCAATGGTGGTGGCGAGAAGGCGGGGCTTAAACAGGCATGTTTAGGGCTGTGTCCAAAAAGAAGGCAGCTGCCTTGATGCCTTGATGCCCTTGTCTCCTCTCTTGTCTCCGCCCTAGCCCCTCCTACTCTCGTTATCCTCCCCAGGTGTTTCTTGTTTGTCTCAGTGTATTCATACCCTCCCCCGTCGGATTGATCTGAACACGTCCCCAAAACACCTCACCAAAAGTGCCTCACATTACCTAGGAGCAGGATCACTCCTCTCTCACTAACCCAATAAATATCCATGACAACAAACTCAGCAACATCACATATGATAGGATAAGCTACTTTTACGGTCATTGCACAGTGTACAACAAAATTGAGAAGCAATCCAACAGTGAAAATATAAATAAATAAATAAAAATTAAGAGTACAAAATTATGCAAATATATATAAAAAAAAGTAAAAGTCCTTTAAATATACACTCTACACAAATAATAATAAAAAAATGTATAATAATAAGACCAACATTTTATTACTGGAAATGCTGGTGAGGTAGCTATGAGGTAATGCAAATGCCCGGGGATATTTAAAGAAAGGTAATGCACAGTCTATCCAAAAACAGTAGTGCAGTCATGATAATTTAACAAAATATACTAATTAAATTAAATACTGTCTATGCAATAAAAAAATTATTATATATATATTATTAATAATTTAATATGAATTTAATTACTATATTAATATTGTTTAAATGTATATATATGAATTTAAATATTGTATAAATAGTATCTAAACATTATAATGTATATATATGATAAATTATTATTATTATATATATATAGAGGAAAGTAGATTAAACATGTTTTAAAGTGTTGATTTAACATAAAAATGTAGTGTTCAGGTTTTTCACAATGTATCGTCCAACCTGCCATTCTGCCCCTTCTGTTGCTATACACACCTGCCTGTCCTTAGGTTGTGTGTTTATATATATATATACACACACACACACACACACACACACACACACACACACACACACACACACACACACACACACTACCTTAAGGTGCACCCATTGCTGACACAGATGTGCAAATGCACACAGACACACACACAGAGATCATCTAGGCCCTGTAGAGGAGTACTGCCAATAGAATAGGACTCCCTGGAACCCCCCTCCCATGAGCCTATAGGCACCATGCTGCCTAATAATGCCAGGTGTGGGCTATAGAGGGGTATAAAGCCCCCCAGCATTGAGGAGCTGTGGAGCAGTGGAGCAGAACTGTGTTCTCTGGAATGATGAACAGGGCTTGTTGATCATCCAACACCCTGACCTCCCTAACACTCCTGTAGCTGAATGCAATCAAATTCTCATGCTCCTCCAAAATCTGGTAGAAGGTCGTCTTCTTCCCTGGTAGGTAGAGACAGTTCCTCTTACAGAAGTTCCTCCAAATTCTCTTGATTTCAGCAGGATGAACGAATGAGCAGCTGTCCCAATACTTTTGTCCAAGTCATTCATCTGTGCAGCTCTTCACAAGCCATATAATCTCAACCCTGGTCACGCAAAATCGAACATCTTTTTAGCCTGAAGACCAAACGCGCACGCGCGCGCACACACACACACACACACACACACACACACACACACACACACACACACACACACACACACACAGTGCTTCTGGGAACCTCACACGAACACTGACGTCTGTTATCTATCAAACAAGCCAATTCTCAATCAGCTGACTGAGCTCTTACACCCTGCTGAAGCTCCACGGTACACTGATTAGTCTTCAAGGGTTCTTTAGTAACAGCAGCGGTTCTAGATAAAACCACGATAACCCAAAGAAGCTTGTAAATGCTCAAATGGTTCTTTGCCTGTTGGAAGGGTTCCTTGCTTTCATGGACACTGCACCAAACAACCCCCAAATGACCCCGAATAGCCAGAAATACATGTTTCAGTGGTCCTGAAACACAGGTGGGAGTGAGGGGAGGCAACATTAACGCCTAATGGTGCCAGATTGGAGGCACGGGTGCGAGTCAGTAGAGGGATAGACCTCAGAAGGGAGGCCCAAACCTAGAGGTCACGTACTGGAAGGTATTCAACAGCTGACATTTGCACTAAAATAAATATGGCAACAATTATGATTCATACTGTTAACGGCTATTTCTCTAGGCCGTGAAGGTGTAACGGGGGGGTTGGGGGGGTAAATAGTAGATTTTAGTACATAGTTTAATAGCTAGTAAGGGTTTAATAATACTTTAATGGTAGATTTCAGTTGACAGTTTTATAATTAGTAGTTAAATAGTTAAATTGTTAAATCGCAGATAAATATTTAAATAGTTTAATAGCTAGTAGTAGTTTAATAATAGTTTAATAGTAGATTTTAGTAAATAGATTTTAGTAGACACTTTTTTATAATTAGTAGTTAAATAGTTAAATAGTTAATAGTTTTTAATAGTAATTAAAACATAGATTTTAGTAAATAGTTAAATAGCTAGTAGAAGTTTAATAGTAGATTTTAGTAAATAGTTTAATAGCTAGTAGAAGTTTAATAATAGTTTAAGAGTAAATTTTAGCACACAGTTTAATAATTAGTGGAGGTTTAATAGATTTTAGTGAATAGTTAGTAAATAGTTGAATAACTTGTAGAAATAGATTTACTTAGTAAATCTATTTAGTAAATAGATTAGTAAACTTTAGTAAATAGATTTTATGATTAGTTTTATAATGAACAATAGCAGATTTTAGTAAATAGCTAAATAACAAGTTAATTAGTGGAAGTTTAATAGTAAATTTTAATAGATACATTTATTGGAAGAATCTAGACGATTATCATAATTTTAGGTTACCAGTTTAATGATTTTCAGTAGTTAGTTAAAGAATATTAGAGGGTGAGTAGTAGATTATATTAAATATTTGAATAGCTAGAAGTTTAGCAAATAGCTTTTAGTAGACAGTTTTATAATTAGTAGTTAAATAGCAGGTTTTAGTAAATAGTTTAAAAATTAGTAGACGTTTAGTAAATAGATTTTAGTAAATAGACTCTTTTTTTAGTCTAATAGCTAGTAGAAGTTTAATAGTAGTTTAATAGTTGATTTTGGCAAACAGTTTATTCATCAGTAGACGTTTAGTAAATTGATTTTTAGTAGACAATTTTATAATTAAATTAAATTGTTAAATAGTAGATTTGAGGAAATAAATAATAAAGGTTAGTAATGATTTAATAGTAATAGATAGATTATAGATAGATTTTTGTACACAGTTTATTAATTTATAGAGGTAGTAGATTTTAATAGACAGTCTAGTCTAATGGACAAATCTAGTAGATAGTTTAATATTATAATTCTGATTTAGGTTAATGATTTTAGTAGCTAGTTTAAGAATTTTACAAGGTTAGTAGTAGATTATAGTAAAAAGTTGAATACTAGTAGACTTTTAATAAATAGATTTTTTATCATTAATAATAGTTTAATAGTAGATTGAAGTAAATATTAAATATATATTTGTTTATATAGAGATTTTTGTAGCTATTTTAAGAATATTAATAGATTAATAGTAGATTTTACTTGTAAAGTTAACATATTTTAGTACATAGTTTAATACTTTGTACAAGTTTAATATTTTAATTTAATTTAATATTTATTTTAATATTTTAGTTTATTAGAAGTAGATAGATAGTACTGTTTTGTTTAATGATTTTTAGTTGCTAGTTTAAGAATTTTAGAGGGCTAGTAGATTTCAGTACATTGTTTTTACTGAGATCTATTTTAGTAAATAGATCTCAGTAGATACTTTTAGTAAATAGTTTATTAGAATTTTGTGGATTTTGGTAGTTTTTTGGAAGCACATTGTAGTTAATAGTATGTGAATCCTTTTTGTTGTCCATTCTACAGTAGATAGCTTCATAATTAGTAGGCATTTAGTCGTTTAATTTAGTAGCTAATGTAAAAGTAGTAGTTTAGTAGTAGATTGTAGAAATAGTTCAGTTCTTATTTTAATTGATTAGAAGTTTAGCAGTAGATTTTAGAGATAATTGAAGAAGGAGTAGAGCTGTAGTAGTGGATTTTAGAAGTAATTAAGTAATTAGTAGTTTAGTAGTAGATAGTCAATAGTTCTACTCTCTCCTACAGTACTCTCAGTAAATCAGCGCTCTGTCCAGACTGATGAATGTCACTCATGAATGAAACCCTGGCTGGTGCAGTGTAGTGACCGAGCACTGTGGGGCGCTACACTGATATTACGGTAGAGTTTATGCAGTAGCTGAGAGGAGTGGAAGTGAGTTTTCCTCGGATACTGAAAGAGGCCGATTGTCCACCAAGCTGCTGAGCTGCTGTGTTTGCTGGTTTGTCGGTAACAGCTGTGTCCAGCACTGTCCTGTTCAGCCTTAGTGTTCCCACCATTCGGTCTGTCTATGTCTCAGACACACACACACACACACACACACACACACACACACACACACACACACACACACACACACACACACACACACACACACCGCAAGTCTGAGGTGGAAACAAATCAGCCCAGAGGAAAATAAACAGAGTGGGCCAAGACTGATCATGTGACTCTGGGCCAGAGCCTCGCACTTCCAGAGCAGGATACTGGGCAGACAACAATGAAGCCCCTGCGACCCTCACATTCCTGCAGGGTCTCTCTAACACCCCCCTTTTTCCTCACACACTCTGCCTCCATCTCTCTCTCTCTCTCTCTCTCCTTTTTATCTCTATCTCTCTCATTCTGTCTTTCTGCCTCTCTGTCTCTCTCATTCTGTCTTTCTGCCTCTCTGTCTCTCTCATTCTGTCTTTCTGCCTCTCTATCTCTCTCATTCTGTCTTTCTGCCTCTCTGTCTCTCTCATTCTGTCTTTCTGCCTCTCTGTCTCTCTCATTCTGTCTTTCTGCCTCTCTGTCTCTCTCATTCTGTCTTTCTGCCTCTCCGTCTCTCTCATTCTGTCTTTCTGCCTCTCTCTCTCTCTCATTCTGTCTTTCTGCCTCTCTGTCTCTCTCATTGTCTTTCTGCCTCTCTGTCTCTCTCATTCTGTCTTTCTGCCTCTCTCTCTCTCTCATTCTGTCTTTCTGCCTCTCTGTCTCTCTCATTGTCTTTCTGCCTCTCTGTCTCTCTCATTCGGTCTTTCTGCCTCTCTATCTCTCTCATTCTGTCTTTCTGATTCTGTTTTTCTGCCCCCCCCCCTCTCTCTCTCTCTCTGACTCCCTTTAGCTCTCATTCTGTCTCTCTTCCTGTCTTTCGGCCTATCTATCTCTCTCATTCTGTCTTTCTGCCTTTCTGTCTCTCTCATTCTGTCTTTCTGCCTTTCTGTCTCTCTCATTCTGTCTTTCTGCCTCTCTGTCTCTCTCATTCTGTCTTTCTGCCTCTCTGTCTCTCTCATTCTGTCTTTCTGCCTCTCTATCTCTCTCATTGTCTTTCTGCCTCTCTATCTCTCTCATTCGGTCTTTCTGCCTCTCTATCTCTCTCATTCGGTCTTTCTGCCTCTTTATCTCTCTCATTCTGTCTTTCTGATTCTGTTTTTCTGCCCCCCCCCTCTCTCTCTCTCTCTGACTCCCTTTAGCTCTCATTCTGTCTCTCTTCCTGTCTTTCTGCCTCTCTATCTCTCTCATTCTGTCTTTCTGCCTCTTTCTCTCTCTCTCATTCTGTCTTTCTGCCTCTCTATCTCTCTCATTCTGTCTTTCTCCCTCCCTGTCTCTCTCATTCTGTCTTTCTGCCTCTCTATCTCTCTCATTCTGTCTTTCTCCCTCCCTGTCTCTCTCATTCTGTCTTTCTGCCTCTCTATCTCTCTTATTCTGTCTTTCTGCCTCTCTGTCTCTCTCATTCTGTCTTTCCACCTCTTTCTCTCTCTCTCATTCTGTTTTCTGCCTCTCTCTCTCTCTTATTCTGTCTTTGTGCCTCTCCATCGCTCTCATTCTGTCTTTCTGCCTCTCTTATTCTCCCTCCATCTGTCTTTCTGCCTCTCTTTGCCTTTCTGCACCTCTCTCTCTCCTATTTTCTTCATCTTTCTGCCTCCCTCTGCCTTTCTTCCTTTCTTCCTGCCTTTCTAGGTAGTGGAAGCGAATACCCCACCAATTAGCATCAAACCAATTACCAGACACCCTTTATAATTAGTGCTTTCAGCTGCATTAAGGGGAACCCACTGCTGACACAGTCTCCATAGAAAAGCACTGACTCTGCAGGCCAGACCACATGACCCTAAGGTCACCGTGCCCAATGCCAAGCATCAGCTAGAGAGGTATGAAGCCCCCCCAGCATTGAGCCGTGGAGCAGGTGAAGAACTGTGTTCTCTGGAATGATGAGTACTTTTGGGATGAGTTAAGAAATTGGGGATCTCACTAATGCTTTTGTTGCTGAATGCAATCAAATCCTAACAGCAATCTAGTAGAAAGCCCCCTTCCCTGAACAGTAGAGACAGTTACTCCAACAAAAGCAGCAACAGCTCTTTAAAAACCTTGATTTCAGAAGAAACAATAAATGAGCAGGTGTCCCAATACTTTTGTCCATTTAGTGTATGATGAAAGCATGATGGCAGTGGATTTTTCCTGTATCTGCCTGGAAAATTGTAAATGGGAATCGGGCATTTGTAGTGAATCGGGTATCGACTGTTTGACGATCACGATCCTTAGGTCTGCTGTAGCAGAGCGCCACCTAGTGTCCTCTAGCCTCCATTAATAGATCTGATCCTCAGCTGCTGCAGACGAACCTCTCATTTTTAGGAAAGCTTCCCCAGACAGAGTCGTCTGGGAAATTATTCCGGTGAGGAAACAGAACAGAGCTTAATTTGAGCTGATAAGAGCGGCAACGTTACCAGTTAGCAGCCAACACTAAAGCTAAAGTTAGCTCTAATGCTAACTCTCAGTTCCACCTTAAATAGTGCTGCAGTTACAGTGAGTACATTTCAGCAGCAGAGCGAAACCCGGAACCCAGAAGAAACCCGGATCGGATCAGGGGTGAAAACCTGGATCAGGACATCCCTAGTAATTCTCTCAGGGGAGGAGGGGCGACAACTAAATAGGACAGGTATCAAAGGAGGAGTTTCCCCTGTGTAGATCTAATCCCATCCGAAGTCATAGTAGACACTGAAGAATTCATAGCGGATACTGAATAGGTCATAGTAGACACTGAAGAATTCATAGCGGATACTGAATAGGTCATAGTAGACACTGAAGAATTCATAGTGGATACTGAATAGGTAATAGTAGACACTGACTAATTCATAGTGGATACTAAATAGGTCATAGTGGATACTAAATAGGTCATAGTAGACACTGAAGAATTCATAGTGGATACTAAATAGGCCATAGTAGACACTGAATAATTCATAATGGATACTGAAGAATTCATATGGATACTGAAGAATTCATATGGATACTAAATAATTCATAGTGGATAGTAAATAGGTAATAGTAGACACTGAATAATTCATAGTGGATACTAAATAGGCCATAGTAGACACTGAAGAATTCATAGTGGATACTAAATAGGTCATAGTGGATACTAAATAGGTCATAGTAGACACTGAAGAATTCATAGTGGATACTAAATAGGCCATAGTAGACACTGAATAATTCATAGTGGATACTAAATAGGTCATAGTGGATACTAAATAGGTCATAGTAGACACTGAAGAATTCATAGTGGATACTGAATAGGTCATAGTGGATACGAAATAGGTCATAGTAGACACTGAAGAATTCATAGTGGACACTGAATAGGTCATAGTATACACTGAATAATTCATAGTGGATACTGAATAGGTCATAGTAGACACTGAAGAATTCATAGTGGATACTGAATAGGTCATAGTAGACACTGAAGAATTCATAGTGGATACTGAATAGGTCATAGTAGACACTGAAGAATTCATAGTGGATACTGACTAGGGCATAGTAGACACTGAAGAATTCATAGTGGATACTAAATTCATAGTGGATACTAAATAGGACATAGTGGATACTGAAGAATTCATATGAATACTAAATAATTCATAGTGGATACTAAATAGGTAATAGTAGACACTGACTAATTCATAGTGGATACTAAATACAGCATAATAGACACTGAATAATTCATACTGGATAATGAATATTTCACAGTAGAAACTAAACAATTATTAGTGGATACTAAATAGGTCATAGTAGACACTGAATAAGTCATACTGGATGCTGTAATAATAATAGAACCTACTAAATAATGCATGCTGAAAGTGGAACAACTCATAGTAGATACTGAATAATTAATATGAGTTACTAGATAATTCATAGTTGATCCTGAATAATTTATATTAGATACTGAATAATTCAGCATGGACAGATCTGTATTGGCTGATAGTCAGCATTACAAGACTCGGCTCGGATCAGGGGTGAAAACCTGGATCAGGACATCCCTAGTAATTCTCTCAGGGGAGGAGGGACGACAACTAAATTAGGCAGGTAGCAAAGGAGGAGTTTCCCTGGTGTAGATCTAATCCCACCCGAATCAGACTACAGTCCTCCAGAAGCTTCAGTTCAGGCAGGACTGACGTACAGACGTGTGGAGCTTTTAGCTTAATGAAGATTTGCCTCCATAAAAAGGTTGAAGCCGCAGGAAGAACTTGCGGCTCTGATTAAAGATGTCAGTAATTACACCATCGTTCCAGTCAAGCAGTGAAATGCACTGGGGAGATAAGCGGGACAGCGGGACGGTTTCTGCTTTGTTTTGAAAGGTTATCATTAAAGCTCTCTGTCACACAGACGATGGGCCCTGAGGCACGCTGACCTCTGACCTCTGCAAATGGCAAATCCAAACAGTCGCTCTGTTATCTGTCTGCAATGCTGGATATCTCGCCACATGCCATCAGACCGCAGTGCTCTGCAGCGTCACAGCGATTAATACACCGAATATTTCACAGATCAGACGACTGAACTAAACTTCTGTACGGTTCAGTAAACTGAAAACACTGCTAATAATACCAGCTTCCTTTACAACAACGGTCAAACCCTTCAGACCCTAAACAACAAAAACTACACCTTAGTTTCATAACCGGCATTAAATAATTCATAGTGGATACTCAGAGACTGAATAATTCATACTGGATACCAAATAATTAATAGTACATACTAAATACTTCATGCTAAGACTAATTCATAGTATACACTGAATAAATTCGTAGTGCATGCTGAATAATAAATAGGAAATACTGAATAATTAATAGTAGGTACTAAACCATTCATCCTAGATACTGAATAATTCAAAGTAGTGACTAAATAATTCATAGTGGATACTGAATAATTACTAGTAGATTCTGATTCATTCTTACTGGATGCTGAATAATTCATAGTGTACACCGAACAAGTTATAGTAGATATGGAATAATTCAAAGTTGATACTGAATAATTCATAGTAGACACTAAATAATTCATAGCGGATACTGAATCATAGTAGACACTAAATAATTCATAATGGAAGCTGAATCATAGTAGACACTAAATAATTCATAGTGGATGCTAAATCATAGTAGACACTAAATAATTCATAGTGGATGCTGAATCATAGTACACACTAAATAATTCATAGTGGATACTGAATCATAGTAGACACTAAATAATTCATAGTGGATACTGAATCATAGTAGACACTAAATAATTCATAGTGGATGCTGAATCATAGTACACACTAAATAATTCATAGTGGATGCTAAATCATAGTACACACTAAATAATTCATAGTGGATGCTAAATCATAGTACACACTAAATAATTCATAGTGGATGCTAAATCATAGTACACACTAAATAATTCATAGTGGATGCTAAATCATAGTAGACACTAAATAATTCATAGTGGATGCTGAATCATAGTACACACTAAATAATTCATAATAGCTACTGAATCACAGTAGACACTAAATAATTCATAGTGGATACTGAATCATAGTTCACACTAAATTAATTGTGGATACTGGATATATCATAGTACTGAAACACAGTAGACACTAAATAATTCATAGTGGATACTGAATCATAGTAGACACTAAATAATTCATAGTGGAAATTAATCATAGTAGATACTGACTAATTCTTATTGGATACTGAAACATTCCTAGTGGATACTGATTCATTCTTACTTGATACTGAATAATCTACAGTATATAGTAGATGGAAGATACTGAACAGTTCAGCTACCGGTGATTGCACTCATTGCTGACACGGTCATTCAGTTGTGCACCTGAATACGGCCTAAAGGTCACCATGCTCAAGGCCAAGGGTCGGCTAGAGAAGTATAAACCCTGCTGTAGCTGTGCTGGAGCTTCATCCACCTTTGGGATGAGTTGGAGTGTCAGAACCGGTCATCCAACATCAGTACCTGAGCTTACTGATGCTCTTGTGTGGCTGAATGCAATCAAATCGTCCTCACAGCAATGTTCCAACATCTAGTGTAAGGCCTTCTCAGAGAAGTAGAGGCTGTTTCTGCAGTACAGCAGGACAAACTGCCTGTTAACACCCTCTTAACACTCCCTTTGCACAAACACAACAAACAAACAAGCAGGAAGCTGGAGACCAGCTCCGGCTCTAAAGCACGGGGCCACACTCGGGCCCTGGAGGGCCATTACATACACTTTAGTCTACTCCCTCCTCCACCACCCCCCAGACCAGCCTGTGAAGTGTCTGATAATGAGCTGATGAGGGTAATCAGGTGTGTTAGAGCCCAAGCACGCAGCGGTGTGGCCCTTCACGGCGGCCGTCTGCGAGGAGTGATGAGACAGAGCAAAGTGGAGGATGTTCCAGCTGAAAGGAACGAGACTCCATTTCTGTTACTCGGCCTCTCCAGCTGTCAGCTAGCGTGCCGTCCCATGGGGGTGTTGCCACGGTGACAGGAGGCCACATGTCTTGAGGGCCTCTCTTTGGTCAAAGGAGTCCATTGTTTGGGTGCTAAGCCGCCTTCCCCGGCCCCGCCGGCCTTGGAGCGGGACCCCCTCCCACTCTAGGGGGGGAAAACAGTTAGTACAACCATTTGAACACCAACGGTGGGACGCACACAAGCGGCCCTAGTCTGGAGACGCCTCCTCTAAAGGGCAGACGAGGCCAGACGTTCCGGGGAAAACCCAAAAACCTGGATCCCGAAATGAAAGAATGGGTTTAACCGGTTTAAGAAATATTCTTGCATTGTTAAAAATAATGTTTAATGGAAGTCAATGGGAAAAAAGATCTCATTCCAAGTCATTTTAGAGCATCATTCATTCATTCATTCTGATACAATATGAATATTATATAATATCATAGAACCAGAATTATACTATGTAAAAACATGAGCTGGAGATACAAGGTTTTTGCATGATTGATACAATATATATTTTGGGATCTGTGTGATTAGTGCTGTTATCAATCATGACACAACTAATAAATTACAAAACCACGATAATCAAACCGCAATAATAACACAAACATGTAAAAATACTGTAAAAGGTGTAAAAATAATGTAGGATTTAGTGGGCGGAAATGTTTGGACACCCATGGTTAAGAGTGTTAGGATTGTAGTGTATAACAGTGTAGAAATGAGTATAGAGTAATGAAAAGTGTAAAAATTAGGTTTAAAGACATAAAAACGGAGGTGTAAGAGTGACTATATTGTAAAAATGTGTACAAATTAGTATAGTATTTAAAGACTGTGTGTAAGATTATAAAAATGAGTATAAAGGTGTATAAATGAGCCATAATGTATAAGGTGTAAGGTGTAAAAAAAACTGTAAAAGGGGTGTAAAAATGATTGTAGTGTATAAAGATGTAAAAGTGATTTAATGTAAAAAGGTAAAAGTGAGTATAGTGTAAAAAGGTGTAAAAGTGACTGTAGTGTAAAAAGGTGTAAGTGTGAGTATAGTGTAAAAAGGTGTAAGAGTGTGTGTAGTGTAAAAAGGTGTAAGAGTGTGTGTAGCGTAAAAAGGTGTTAGAGTGAGTGTAGTGTAAAAAGGTGTAAGAGTGAGTGTAGTGTGAAAAGGTGTTAGAGTGAGTGTAGTGTGAAAAGGTGTAAGAGTGTGTGTAGTGTAAAAGGGTGTAAAAGGGAGTGTAGTGTAAAAAGGTGTAAGAGTGAATGCAGTGTAAAATAGGTGTAAGAGTGTGTGTAGTGTAAAAAGGTGTAAGAGTGTATGTAGTGTAAAAAGGTGTTCGAGTGTGTGTAGCGTAAAAAGGTGTAAGAGTGAGTGTAGCGTAAAAAGGTGTAGGAGTGTGTGTAGCGTAAAAAAGTGTAGGAGTGTGTGTAGCGTAAAAAGGTGTAGGAGTGTGTGTAGCGTAAAAAGGTGTAAGAGTGTGTGTAGCGTAAAAAGGTGTAAGAGTGAGTGTAGCGTAAAAAGGTGTAAGAGTGAGTGTAGCGTAAAAAGGTGTAGGAGTGTGTGTAGCGTAAAAAGGTGTAAGAGTGTGTGTAGCGTAAAAAGGTGTAAGAGTGAGTGTAGCGTAAAAAGGTGTAGGAGTGTGTGTAGCGTAAAAAGGTGTAAGAGTGAGTGTACCGTAAAAAGGTGTAAAAGTGAGTGTAGCGTAAAAAGGTGTAAAAGTGAGTGTAGTGAAAAAAAGGTGTTAGAATGTAGTGAAAAAAGGTGTAAGAGTAAGTGTAGTGTAAAAATGTGTAAAGTTTGTATAGTGTAAAAAGTTTATGAAGAAATATGAAGAAATTAACTTGGTTACTATAGTAATAATTGATGGTACAAGTTATAAATCATAATTCCTGCTGTTTAATGTCCGTAATGGATCTGACGGGAGGACCGTAGTGGATCACATTAGACTGTAAACTTTACTAAAGCTGAATTTCCACAAACAAAACGGTTCTAGACCTGTTCAGTCTCACTGACCCCACTAGATGGCACTACTGTCCACACTGAGAAATACCTAAAGAGCCATGCTGATTTCTGTCTGTACTCTAGATGGCGCCATTCTACAGTTACTTTCAGTATAACTGAAGGGTTGGAACCAAAGACTGAGAGAAGGCAGCTCTCCATGAGCAGGGCTAGAGCCCACTGTGAAGAACGCTGGATGGACTGGGGTTCCACTGAGGTTCTGACCTCAGGGTCAGCCCAGCAGGAGTGCAGGCCTTCAGCCCAACACACCTCAGCTGTCTGATGGAATGAGACCCTGCTGCCACCTCTGCTCTACATGGTCTCTACTACAGGAGCTGAGAACCAGTAGTCTACAGTGTGTGCTGAGAGCGCCCTCTGCTGGTCAGAGTGAGACATTGTAAGAGGTTCTCCTGCTTATTGGTGGAGTAACTGTCTCTACAGTCCAGAGAAGGGCAGGGTTTTATACTAGATTTTGGAGGCGAACTGCTGTGAGGATTTGATTGCATTTAATGACAAGAGCATGAGTGAGGTCAGGATGTTGAATGTTCACCACCCCACCTCAGCATCCCCACCTCATTCCAAAAGTACTGGATGGAGCTCCACCACTATCATTCCAGAGAACACAGTTCTGCTCCATTGCTCCACAGCTCAATGCTGGGGGGCTTTATACCCCTCTAGCCCACACCTGGCATTATTAGGCAGCATGGAGCCAATAGGGTCATGATGTTGATCTGCTCCTGCAGAGAGTCCTAATCTATTGGCAGTGCTTCTCTACAGGGACTAGACAAGCTGAGGGTGTGCATTTGCACATCTGTGTCAAAAATGGGTGCAATAGTGTCTGGAGATCACAGAGAAGATCAGCACCCAAACCTGTGCTCCTCTAATTGTCTTCAGCATTCTGCGTTCCCCTGACTGTGCTGTTCTATGTTTTGCGTTCCCCTGACTGTGCTGTTCTATGTTTTGCGTTCCCCTGACTGTGCTGTTCGGAGTGCTCTTCTAGTTGGGTTGCTCTGCGTTCTACTAACTGTGCAATTCTATGTTCTGCGTTCTGCATTGTACCAGTGTTCATCTGTGTTCCTCCTTCTGTGCTTTTCTAATTGGGTCTGCGTTCTACTAACTGTGCTGTTCTAATCGTGTTCTGCGTTCCCTCTGACTGTGCTGACTGTGTTCTTCTGCGTTCTACTGTGTTCCTCTATCTGTGCTCCTCTAATTGAATTGTTCTGCATTTTACTACCTGTGCTATTGTACGTTCTTCTGCGTTCCTCTGACTGTGCGGTTCTGTAATTCCTGACTGTGCTCCACAAATTGGGTTGCTCCATATTCTACTAACTGTGCTGTTATAACCACGCTGTTCTGCGTTCTCTGTTCCTGTGCTCCTCTAATTGGGTTGTTCTGCGTTCCTCTGACTGTGCTATTCCATGTTCTTCTGCGTTCCTCTGACAGTGCTGTTCTGTTCTTCTGCGTTCCTCTGACTGTGCTGCTCTACCAGCATTCCTCTATCTGTATTCCACTAATTGGGTTGTTCCATGTTCTACTAACTGTGCTGTTCTAACCGTGTTCTTCTGAGTTTCTTAGACTGTGCTGTTCTAACAGTGTTCTTCTGTGTTCCTCTTTCTGTCATTTTCTAGTTGGGTCTGCGTTGTTAACTGTGCTATTCTATGTTTGGTGTTCCTCTGACTGTGCTGTTCTGACAGTGTTCTTCTGCGTTCTACTGTACTCCTCTAATTGGGTCGTTCTGCGTCCTACTAACTGTGCTATTCTATGATCTTCTGCGTTCCTCTGACTGTGCTGTTCTGTTCTTCTGCGTTCCTCTGACTGTGCTGTTCCATGTTCTTCTGTGTTCCTCTGACTGTGCTGTTCTGTTCTTCACTAATTGGGCTGTTCAAACGGTGTTCCTCTGACTGTTCTGCTCTACCAGCATTCCTCTATCTGTATTCCACTAATTGGGTTGTTCCATGTTCTACTAACTGTGCTGTTCTAACGGTGTTCTTCTGAGTTTCTCTGACTGTGCTGTTCAGCGTTCTCTGTTCCTCTATCTGTGCTCTTCTAATTGGGTTGTTCTGCGTTCTACTAACTGTGCATTTCTATGTGCTGCCGTTCTAACCGCGCTGTTCTGCGTTCCTCTGACTGTGCCGTTCTAACCGTGCTGTTCTGCGTTCCTCTGACTGTGCCGTTCTAACCGTGCTGTTCTGCGTTCCTCTGACTGTGCCGTTCTAACCGTGCTGTTCTAACCGTGCTGTTCTGCGTTCCTCTGGCTGTGCCGTTCTAACCGTGCTGTTCTGCGTTCCTCTGACTGTGCTGTTCTAACCGTGCTGTTCTGCGTTCCTCTGACCGTGTTGTTCTAACTGTGCTGTTCTAACCGTGCTGTTCTGCGTTCCTCTGGCTGTGCCGTTCTAACCGTGCTGTTCTGCGTTCCTCTGGCTGTGCTGTTCTAACTGTGCCGTTCTAACCGTGCTGTTCTGCGTTCCTCTAACTGTGCTGTTCTAACCAACGTCAGTAAAATATCTTCTCTCATTTAGAAACAGATTTAAACGTAATGAGCTTCCCGACTCCCTTTTCCTACACATGTACTTTTCTATACTGATCAACAAGCTTAAATCAAGACGCCAGAAAATCAGTTTTACACAGAAGATTTAATAAGCAGAAAAATTTCAGAGATGTTATGTTATGTCAGGGAAGAGATTTTCTAACTACCAGCTATTTTCCTGTTCAAAAAAAACCGACTCCACATGAACTAAAAGCCTCGTGACGACTGAATCGGCTCTAAAAAGAAGCCACGTGGCTCTAAAATGACCTTCAAGTCCTGAGCGTTTTCACTCTCCCAGGTTCTGCTGTGGTTCCTCAGTGTCTAGAAGTGCAGAAGGTTGGAAGGCCGCGCTCAGCCTGCTGCGCGTCCTCCTGCGGCCGGCTGGGAGCAGCTCTGGGGACGTGTGGTCCACCCAGGCTAGTCCGCTGGCCTGGACGTCCACGCTCCTGCGGTTTCTCAGGCTGCGGCGTACTGACCCCCGGCTCTTAACCGCGGGTCTCAGGACGTCTTCGATATTGAAGTTGGCCTCCTGCCAAGGCTCCAAGACAGGTTCATTTTGCTCCCCCGAACTCTTCACAGAGCCAAATTCACTCCGCTTTACAGCCAATGAAGCTTCTGTCAGCTCCTGGCTCGATTCCCCCTCTTCTTCTGTCCGTTCTGGAGACGGCTTTGTCTGTAATGGACCTTGACGTGGTTCGTTCTCCTCCTTTAGACCTCCAGTAGAGTTCACGCGAGGGCCTTTTTGAGCGTGCTTCTTTCCATTTGGACTCTCAGCCGCCATGTCTTCGTCATGGGGCAATTTCTCGTTGCTAGTCAAGTCTGCAGTGTGTTCTGCTGTGAAGGAGGGATCATTAACCTGCTGCTGGACAGCTTCACTCCTGACCGAAGTCTCCAAAGATTCAGATCGACTCCCTGCGGATTCGTCTTCCATCGGCTCCTCAGTTTCGGACTCCTTAGCACCGCTGAGACGCTTCGCCCTTGCAGAATTCCCACTGCGTCGGCGGCCCGCGGGCCTTCCGAAGCTGCGTCTGGCTCTAGAAGCCTTCGTACCTGACCTGGCCATACCTGCGTGCTCTACCGTTTCACCAGACTCGTCTGCGGACGCTACGTCGGCTTCTAATTGGCTGGCTGAATTGTCTGCAACAGTGGTGGCTGGGTCGCGTGCGTTGGTTTTCTGCAGGAAACGCTGACGCCACAAGGCAGCCGCAGCCACCAGACCTGCTGTTCCATCAGAGGAGTCAGTCTTTCCGTGGTGAGCGCTGGTAGTTTGACTGGAATCTGAATTTGCATCTGTGGATAATCAGAAAGAAAGAGTGTGACCACCTGCTCACTCACAGCTGAAGTGGAGAAATCAGTTATGGTCCTCGCTACTCCAGCGTAAATGCTACCAGTCCCAACTGTATCCGATCATCGATTAATAGACGTTGTTTTTCCGTTCTTTTTGGTTTTCCGATGTTTTCCCTCCCAATCGAACACTGCTAATTAACCCACCTACTCTTAGCCCCCCCTAAAACTAGTAATGCTCCCAATACTATGCTTGTATCACGTGATACAAGCAAAGCCAGCCACTGCAGCAGACAGCTCTGAGGAAAGCATCGCTTAAAAGTGATGAGGGGAGAAAGAGCGCCATCTACCCACCTAGCCAGCCAACTGTGCTCTCTCAGACTCCGGACTGCTGATGGTAAAACAGCATTGGCTTGGTCAATGAACAAGTGCTGAAGCCACGGTCCACTGGTGTCTATTCCAAGTGTGTTTACAGTCAGTATTTGTTCGTTTGCAAATAATTAATTAAAAACCTGATAATAAAACTGCTGATTTTACTGCAACGTCAAGATAAGAAAAAAAGACTGAGGTAGGACCAGTCTATCCTGTCCACCGTACACCAAGTGATCATGGGAGCGTGCTGCAACGCTACCAAGACCTCATGAGATTTTCGAAAAGTCATTTGTTGTGGGGCTCAAAATGGCTCAGCGGGCGCTGTGCCATCGGTGCCAGTCTGAGAGTCCGAAAGAGCACAACAGGCCATGCTGCCTTTAGGTGGGTAGGTGGCGCCCTCTACCCTCATCAGGCTTAAGCGGTATTGGCTGGCACAGATACTGTTAGCTGGTGTGGCAGAAATGGGGACCCGGTGCTTCCCTCAGAGCCTGTTTCCATGTATCGGAAGAGCCATTGCTGGGGGAAGTTACGAATAGGTGAGTTGACTGGCATATAAATAAATAAATAAATAAAAGCCATAAATTAGGCTGTTTTTTTTATTGCGTAGTGGTATTAAGGTAAGTAAGAAACCTAGACCGTAGGACAAATTTAAGACAATACACTCGAATGACCATGTACCTGCAATTTCTCTGTGGCCATTAAGTCAGAAATCTCCAAAACTGCATGGCCTACATTAAACATGCATTCTCAAGCACGTAGGCTCTTTTGTTTCGCGGCCTTGTGTTTGCTTATTATTCCTGGCCTATTAGCTGCACCGGTTTCAGATGAGGGGTTTTAAAGTCTCAGCCAGACCAGGATTAGGGCAGAGTTTACCAACAGAAAGCATACAGGCAAGAAAAGCCTCTTTGCGAGCTTCTGCTCTTGCTTTATTAATGGTCACAAAACAATTTCAGATCAGATTAATTATTAAAAGGTCTTTCTGCGTCGGGTCTATCGGCTATTAAACCAGTGCAGATGTGCACGAATCCAGACATGGTTTATACCTCCTGAGACTTCACAAACCAACCTCAGAACAGTTCCTTCAGAACTACCAGGTAGGCTATATTATAATAACAGGGTGTGGTAAGTGTGATCTTTCATGTAGGACTGAATAAACACTGGGTTTCTCCACGGAGCTTGCCTGGATGGGGTTGTGTTGGGGTGTTCACCAGGCTGGAGGTCGCGGACTCAACGATGGGGCTGAGCAGAGGGTTTTTGGAGGCGTAATCCCTCTTCCCATACAGTGACCGGTCCACTTCCTTACTGCCAAACCGCCTCTTCACTGCTGAGTTCTACAAACAAAGTAATGTCCATTTATTCACAGGACAAAAGTATTGGGACACCCACACATTACACCTAGGAGCTTTTATATGACGTCCCATTCTAAACCCATAGGCATTATTAATATGGAACTGGTCCCCCTTTGCTCTGAGCTCTAACAGCAGCAGCAGGTCTGGAGCTCTGCAGTTATTGGAGGCTTTTCTGCACTCTGCTCTGAGCTCAGAACTCGCCCCCGACTCGGTGGACACTGAGCTGCTCTCTGTGAGCTGTTCCTCCTAAACTGCTTCCACTGTTCAATAATAACACCACTCACAGCTGATGGAGGAAGATCTAGGAGGGGAGGTCTAAATTTTACCAGCTGACTTGTTGTAGTTGTTGTTGGTGCAGCGGTGTCTCCTATTACATACAGAACCACGCTGGAGTTCAGTGAGCTCTTCAGAACCTCCCGTTCTTTCACTAATGTGTGGAAGAAAGGCAGACTACATGGCTAGGGGCTTGATTTTATACACCTGTGGGTGAATGAGACTGAATGAAACACCTGAATTCAGGGATCATAAGGTGGGCCCCAATATCTCAAACATACATAAATCCAGTAAAGAGGAGAAACAAGAGCTTCTCATTCTGAAGAAAGAAAGTAGTGAGATCTTGTCGGTGAGCTAGTCTGAAGAACAGAGCTCGGTTCCTCCAGGTTTCTCCTGGACGCCCCCCAGTCCAGCCAGCACAGCGTGGAGGATGTGTTCAACTCCATCAGCAGCAGCAGCAGCAGCAGCAGCTCACCTGATTTACCATCATTAAGCCCTGATTTACCACCAAACCAGGTGTTGATCTAAGGAGAACTCTAAATAATACTAGACTTCATGAGGAGAACTTTGGAGATGTTCTACAGAAAGTGGTGGAGGTGGTTCTCCATCACTGTGTTCATCATTAGGAGTGTTATGATTAGTGTTTTCACCTACTGCCCAGGTAAGCACTCTAATTCACTCCATTTGTCACAGGAGACCAACGGTTTTGCACAGTACTGTACAGAATAACTTCGTTTCCAAGCACTTGAGTGGTTCAATACCAGCCTGACCAAGACTGTCTAACTAAGCCCTTTTATTTAGGGCCCACGCGAAATGCCCTTTCCACTACACTGAGCTCCACAGCTCATTAGATGCAGCATAAAGGATATATGGATCATTAAAGGACAAGTGGAGCACTGAAGCTCAATACAAGGACATGTCAAATTGGACTCCTTTCAGTCCACAGCTCGGCAGAGATTAGGTCTTTCAATCAGAACCTGACTTGTCAAGGTCTTGCTAATCAGCTGATGAGCTGAATCAGGTGTGTTTAATTAGGAGGTCCACTCCTGATCCTGTGCACTTCTACCTTCATCTTCCCCTTGGCAGATGCTGCAGCTGTGCGAGAGCTCCTCCTGGTTTCCGTCTCGTTCTCGTCGTCGTCCGCCGGCTGCTGGGACACAAGCACAGGTGGCAATGAAGAGAGCTATTTTACAATCTGAGCAATTCCACTCAGCTCGGGTTTTAATGAGGTGTCTGGATTGAGCACAATTCCACATTGATGAATGTTTGTGAATTTGGGTGGTCAAAGTGGTCAGACTGCAGTGTTGCAGAGGAGCTGGGAGCTGATCGGTCAGGGAGGAGAGTCAGACTGGATTATAAAATATTAAAAACTATAAAACTGTGATTTTAAGAAAAGTCACGACTAAGCTAAATGAGTCAGTCCAGAAAGTCTGATTATAGAAACTGATCCTGAAAATAAAAGATTTTACTGTTGATGTAAAGGAGCTGGGAGCTGACTGGTCAGGGAGGAGTCTCAGGCTGAATTATAAGATATTAAACACTATGATTTAGATTAGTCGTTTAGTCGTATAATCAAAAAGTCTGATTATAGAATCTGATACTAAAAATAAAGGATTTACTGAATCCATTAATCAGCAGCTCGTCTGATCTAAACTGTGGGGCTCAATTATTATTGATACACACACAAAGATCAGATCAGTATTGGCTGATACTTAGCATTAAGAGTTAGGGGCCCACGGCATCCTAACTACAGTGGATACTGGTGTGTCCCCATTGTCCTTAGTGTCTAATGTCCTTAAGATAATAACCGGAACACTGGAACAACCAGGTGTGCCCAAACTTTTGACTGGTAGGGAGTATGTATATATAAAATAATTTATCAATATTGTTAATAATTTGCACAACTCTGTTGAGAGTCATCCCTTTCTTTCTGGAATTAAATCACACAGATCTGCTAGCCGATGGTCAATTTTTGTATGAAACCATTACAAATATGCCGATATTTACAATATCGCTCAGTCCTACCTGAGGCCCAGTGCACACTCACTATTAAAATGAGTCCTGGGTGACCAGATCATAAGTGGCCAGCACAAAGTACAGGGGTGAACGGGGTGCGGGATGCAGAGCGTATCGCGGACACACCGCAACCCGATCATTGGAAGGTGGTCAGAGACCAAAACCCCGCCCACATCACCCAAATCACTGCCCCAGTCGGAAAATATGCGAAAGGCACAAGATTACATGGCCAGCACGAGATGCAAGTAAAATGCCAGATGTAAAAGCCAAAACGCATATCCAATCATCTGTGATGGGCTCACCCGAGACACATGCTTACGGCAGGTGTGAACGGGGCCTTCTGCCCCTTCAAGTCGTTCTGCGTCTCAGTTAAAGCAGCCTCCGCAGCCAGCTCAGCCCACGCAGAGAGCTACAATACCATTTGTTTGAGAATTGCTCTGAATATGGTTCACAACAGCAGGGCAGAGCAATCCCTTTCTTCTTCACACCGTGCAAAAACACTTGCACTGCATTGGGCCCTACAGCCCATTAAACACAGAGTGAAGGATAAAGGGATGATTAACAGGACGAGCGAAGCATTATACCTTCATCTTCTCTTCGTCAGAGGCCGCAGCTGCGCGAGAGCTCCTCTTCGTCTCCGTCTCTTTCTCCGCTTGTTGCTGGAAAACAGGCACGGGTGACGGTAAGAGACCCTTCTTTAACAATCAGAACAGTTGCAGCCAGCGTGAGATTTATACAACTGCCTGGACTGGGTACGGTTTCACAGGGGAATCAAATAGGGAGTCTGATGGGCTGCATTACAATGATCATAATCAGCAAAAGCAAGAAACCAAACACCTGGATACGTTAAGAGTTTATGGTTTATTGGGAGTTTCAAAGTAGAGATAAGCCAATATAGTTTTTTTTATTTTTTTGTTTTGTTTATAGCCAATGTTTAGAGGTCAGGGTCAGCTGATTGACAATATGTGCTGCCATTTTTATTATTATTATTATTATATATATATTTTTTACCAATATCTAAGATTTACGCTTTATTTGCATGCTAAATTGTCACACTAATAATAATAATAATAATAAACAACAACGTGGATGCACAACATTTCTAAACTTCATTTATTGAAGACTGACTTGAAGGACAATGGGGACACACCAGTTTCCACCATGGTTAGGATGTTGTGGGCCCCCCCAGAGTCTCTTATTGCTGATCATCAGCCGATACCGATCTGATCTGATCTCTGTGTGTATAAATAATAATCCAGCTCCACTGTTTAGATCAGACGAGCTGCTGATTAATGGGTTCAGTAAAATCCCTTTATTTTTACTATCAGTTTCTATAATCAGACTTTCTGAACTGAATGAGTCGAGACTTTTCTTAAAAACTGAAAGTTACTGGCGGAAGATATTAAACACTATGATTTAGTTTAGTCGTTTTAATCAGTCCAAAAAGTCTGATTATAGAATCTGATACTAAAAATAAAGGGATTTTACTGAACCGATTAATCAGCAGCTCATCTGATCTAAACTGTGGGGCTGGATTATTATTTATACAGGATTTAGGACTATAAAAAAAAAAAATACCCTGTGCTGTGGATTTAACCAATTTGTTGCACATTGGATGTTTCACCCACTCAATTTATCCTCACAGGCAGCTCTCAGAGGTCCACCTGTTGCGCATTTGCGTGGCCGAGTGAGGTGCATTTCATCATTTTTTCATCGCAGCAGATGAAAAACTGCGTTCATATAAACACCATATTTTTTACAAAATATTTTAACACAGTCTTAATAATAGTAGGTTGAGTGTTCCTTGTAGATTTACAACATTAGCTCTCTGAAAATCTCTTTATATTCAATCAAAACATATCAATATTTAATTAAATTAAAACGAATCGGAAATGGAATTGAATCGGGACCTCGTGAATCAGAATCAGTGAACCTATCTGGGGAATCAGTGGGAACACCGAGGTGCTCCTGGGCCTAGATGAGTACAGAACTCATACCGCCCTCAATTTGTCATCAGCACCTGTTCAAACATTCCCCACAACGGCCAACAAGTGCCATGATAATGTTATGCAAAGGTGCCCCGCACGGGGTTCACAGCAGCTGAACAGGTCGGTACCTTTCTCTTCCTGCCGCGAGAGCGAGGCGCTTCCGTAGTGGAGGCTGGAGACTCCAGCTGCTGCTCTCGCCGACTTCGCTGTAGCTCAAGGCCTGGCTCTGGCTCGGCTTCTGCTGTAAACAGAAACACACAGGTCAGTCCTTCACCTTCTGATCTATGCTTGGACGTAGCACATTACCACAAGCCCACAAGAGCTCAGTAGAGAAAATGAGATGACCCAACTGCACCCTCATATGGGTCAGCTCCAACCTTTCATTCAGAAACGGCTTGGCAAATTAGCTAATGAGGTGATTGGAGGTGGGGGACCATATAAGGGTGCAGCGTAGAGGCACTTCGGGACCAGGATTAGGAAATATTGATCCTGGTAGAGCTAATTAGCAAGGGGGGGGAGGGGCAGTACACTGATCCACAATGTTCCTTGGGGGAATGAATGAGGATTGGTTCTGCTGTCACGTTTGCACAAATGCATCAAACCACCCAGAGTTTTATGGCCGTAGATACAAGAATGTGAGGGTTACTGTAGGATCTACTGTACCAGAGCAGATCTGTGGTTGACCTGGGAAGCTAAAAACAAACAAACGGCACAGCTCATTAGTCAAAAGGCCACCTGTTCTGAATCCAAGGTGGTTTGGTGCTGGACCACTCTGCAGGTCAGCAAGGAATAATCAATTACTACATTTGCATGACCACCAGTGGGTCGATGTCAGTCCAAGACTGCAGAAAAGCAGCCAAAATCCAACCCGGCGTCTCACAAACTCCATATTCAGTCCAGACAACACAGAAATATGGCTTGCAAGATGATAATGAAGGTTTTAAATATGTAAATGTTGTCAAACTAATCAATAAATTACAACATATTCAATACAATACGTAGACAAAAGTATTGGGACGCTTGCTCTTTCTTTGTTTCTTCTGAAATTAAGAGTATTTAAAAGTGCTGATCCTGCTTTTGTTGGAGTAACTGTCTCTACTGTCCAGAGAAGAAGGCTTTCTACTAGATTTGATAGAAGCATTGTAGTGAGGATCTGACAAGAGCGTAAGTGAGGTTAGGATGTTGGGTGGTGATGATCACCACCCCACTTCATCATCCCCAACTCATCCCAAAAAGTACTGGATGGAGCTCCACCACCATCATTCCAGAGAGCACAGTTCTTCCACTGCTCCACAGCTCAACGCTGGGGGGCTTTATACCCCTCTAGCCCACACCTGGCATTATTAGGCAGCATTGAGCCGATAGGTCCATGACGTTCATCTGCTCCAGAGAGTCCTATTGTATTGGCAGTACTTCTCTACAGGGACTACACAAGCTGTGTGTGTGTGTGTGTGTGTGTGCACGCATTTGCACATCTGTGTCAGCAATGGGTGCAACTTAAAGTAGCTGAATGCATGTATTAGACTGGATGTCCACAAACTTTCGGACATGTATGTTCTAGAAAGATCTATTGTTCTTACCCGTTTCATACGGTTCTAGAATGCCCATTCACAGGATTTTAGAACACCTGCCTTCTTCATCTTAACTGTTCCCTAATCACATGGTTCTAGAACCCAATTTCACAGTTCTAGAGTACAAAATTCAGAGTAATTTTTAGAACACCCACCTCCTTCACTCCAACTGTCACCTATGCATAAGGTTGTAGAATGTTCTAGAACCCCATTTCACAGTTCTAGAATGCCCCATCCACAGTAATTTAGAACACCCGTCTCCTTCATTCCAACTGTCCCCTATGCATAAGGTTCTAGAATGTTCTAGAACCCCATTTCACAGTTCTAGAATGCCCCATTCACAGTAATTTAGAACACCAACCTCCTTCATTCCAATTGTCCTCTATTCATAAGGTTCTAGAACCCAATTTCACAGTTCTAGAATGTCCCATTCAGTCATTAAGGAACATCCCTATTCATAAGGTTCTAGAATGTTCTAGAACCCAATTTCACAGTTCTAGAGTACCAAATTCACAGTCATTTTTAGAACACCTGCCTCCTTCATTCCAACTGTCCCCTATGCATAAAGTTCTAGAATGTTCTAGAACCCCATTTCACAGTTCTAGAATGCCCCATTCACAGTAATTTAGAACACCAACCTCCTTCATTCCAACTGTCCTCTATTCATAAGGTTCTAGAACCCAATTTCACACAGTTCTAGAATGTCCCATTCAGTCATTAAGGAACATCCCTATTCATAAGGTTCTAGAATGTTCTAGAACCCCATTTCACAGTTCTAGAATGCCCCATCCACAGTAATTTAGAACATCCACCTCCTTTATTCCAATTGTCCCCCATTTCAAGGCAAGACAGTGTCCTCCACATTCTCCTTCTCCCCCAAGCGGTTCTAGAAAGTTCTCGCCCATCGTGTGCTGTGAGCATCCAACCACATCTCAGATGTTTCTCGAGGTGCTTTGATGAACCACGAGCTTCACATGATCAGAGGTCAGTGGTTAAAATCAGGCATGTCTAATGTTGCAGCAGTAAAGTTCACCTGTGAGCATTGAGGTCTGGTCAGCAGTGGAGGAGGACAGCAGATCCTCTTCCTGTTGGAAAGCAGCGTTCATGTATTCAGTGCCTGCAGTCGGAGGCTGGTGGTGCAGCGCTAGCTCAGGGTCTTCAGCCAAGACAGCGTCTGTAGGGCCACATAAACAGACCACAGACTCAGAAAGGTTTCAGATCATAGTCAGTCAGAACACTGATATGTACACAGTTTTAAATGTTTATAAACAGGGATGTCCCGATCCAATCCAGTGACTCGGGATCGGGAGCCGATCCAGGAATATTTAATATCAGCTTTTAAGGTTTTCCATCCTAAGGATGCCACATCCTATCCCCCCCCCCCGACACATCCTACCCCCTCTGACGTCATCTTACAGAAGGACCATGAACACGTTAGCCAGCCGATGTGGCCAGCATGCTCCTAGTTAGCCGGCTATTCTCTGGTCCACCCCCTCAACTGTATTAGCCATCATGCTACTAGTTAGCCAGTCGAGCTGAGTTGTCGGATCGGCTGCCTTGGAACTTATTTCTATAAACTCAAAGATCGGATCGTTATCGATATCGGCCGATAGCATGCTAGCATGCTACTCGTTAGCCAGCTATCTCCTGGTCCATCCCCTCGACTGTATTAGTTATTGGTTACTTGGTTAGCTACTGGTTAGCCAGCCGAGTCCACCCCCTTGACTGTATTAGCTACCATGCTACTAGTTAGGCAGTCAAGCTGATCTTCCTTCGATTGTATTCGCTAGCATGCTACTGGTTAGCCAGCAGAGTTGTCGGATCGGCCACCTTGGAACTTATAAAATCTCAAAGATCGGATCAGATTGGGATGCGTAGATCTGATAGATATAGGAATTTGTTTATAGAAACTCAAAGATCGGATCGTTATCGATATCGGCCGATAGCATGCCAGCATGCTACACATTAGCCAGCTATTCCCTGGTCCACCCCCTTGACCGTATTAGCTACCATGCTACTAGTTAGGCAGTCAAGCTGATCTTCCTTCGATTGTATTCGCTAGCATGCTACTGGTTAGCCAGCAGAGTCGTCGGATTGGTCGCCTTGGAACTTATATTTATAATATACTTGGAACTTTATATTTATAATTTTTAAAAATTATTTATATTGGCCCAATAGCCAACCGGCCGCCTTGGAAGTCATTTACAGAATCTCAAAGATCAGATTAGGAAGCGCAGATCTGAAGATCTGATGGATATTGGAATTTATTTACAGAAACTCGGAGATCAAAAGATCGGATCGTTATCGATACTGTCTGCTAGTCACGATACTCGATCAGGACATCCCGATGAATAAGATTAGACAAAACCAAAATACTAAACACATGTAACGTATTCAAGTGCACGTCTGTGGTCCTTGTTTAAAATTCAATTCCAAAACAGTCCAACAAATTACCTCTGCAGTCATCTGGTGGGTTATCAAACTCTTCCTCCATAATGGGAAAACTGATCTGTGGAAGATGGATTGGGAGGTTCAGTTTTTTACACAAACGTTCATCAAGACTGAAATATGAAGGGGCGTGCTCACAGTCCGCCGCCTGCGAATGCTGGGCCGTCTTCATAGTTAATCAGACACTCACTCGGCTCAGCATCTCACACTTGAAGGCTGAACCTCCACCACTATAAACTATAAAACCCAGAGCCAGCCAGCCCACCCAACACTGGCCTGGTAGGTTCCTGCTGTGTGACCGCTGAAAGGTTTCTAGAAGGTTCTTCGAGAGCCAGTTAATTGTTCTAGTCTTTTGAGCAGGGGGGCTTCTCTTATTTAAAAGATAGAAGATTGTACTACATAAAAAAAACAATGACAAATAATTGAGAATTATTGTGAATCGAGGTGAGAAGGTTCTAGAGTGGTGTTCTCAATTTCACACGGTTCCGGAAAATCTGACCGCAGCACTGATGGTTAAATGGTTTTCGGTTGTGTTCAGAAAACACTGTTCTAAAAAGAGCTCTCAACCAATTTGTCTGACTTGCTGTTCTAGAATGTCCTAGAACGTTCCACCCACCTCAAAATAAGGTTCTCCCCATTCATAGAGTAAAAAAGATCCAGAATCTAGAATGATCTAGAATGTTCTCCCCCATTTAACATGTGCTAAAATGCTCCATTCCTTCCAAAATAAGGTTCTCCCAAGTTCCCTATGCTCTCCCTTATTACAGTTCTAGAATGTTCTTACCATTGAACATGTGCTAGAATGTCCCACACCTTCCAAAATAAGGTTCTCACTAATTTACTGTTCTAGAAAGATCTCCTCATTTAACATGATCTAGAATGCCCCACTCCTTCCAAAATAAGGTTCTCCCAAGTTTCCTATGCTCTCCCTAATTTACGGTTCTAGAATGATCTCCTCATTTAACATGTGCTAGAATGTCCCACACCTTCCAATATAAGGTTCTCACTAATTTACTGTTCTAGAAAGATCTCCTTATTTAACATGTTCTAGAATGCCCCACTCCTTCCAAAATAAGGTTCTCCCAAGTTTCCTATGCTCTCCCTAATTTACGGTTCTAGAAAGATCTCCTCATTTAACATGTGCTAGAATGTCCCACACCTTCCAATATAAGGTTCTCACTAATTTACTGTTCTAGAAAGAGCTCATTTAACATGTTCTAGAATGCCCCACTCAGTTTTAGAATGAAAAAGATCGCTCCCATTCAAACTTGTCTAGAACGCTCTCCCTGACATACTGTTCAAAAAAAGTTCTTCCCAGTTAACACAACCTACAATGTCCCACACCTTCCAAAAATAATGTTCTTATAATTCTTGTTTAGGCCATTCAAACTCATCTAGAACGCCATTTCCCATTGAGATGTTCCCCACATTTAACCTGCCATAGAACATTCCCCCAAATGTCCTATGTTTTCAAATGCTCTCCCCAATTTACTGTTCTCAAATGTTCTCCCCACACGCACCGTTAAAGAATGACCTTCACCAATCAAACTCAAGAATGTTCTCCCCATTTAACCTGCTCTAGAATGTCCCACATGTCTAGAACGCTCTCTTCAACTTGTCAATCTAAAATTGTTCTCCATATTCACCGTTCTAGAATTTAATGCCCTAGAATGTCCCACTCCTTCCAAAATAGCATTCTCAAAATTCATGTTTAGGATGCTCTCCCTATTTTCCTCTTCTAGAACGTTCTCCTCATCTAAAAGTCCCACATCTTCCAAAATAAGGTTCCCCCAATTTGTCAACGCTTTCAAATGCTCTCCCTGGAATGTTCTCCTCATTTGAACACATCTAGAACGCTCTTTCCTATTTAGATGTTCTCCCCATTTAACAGGTCCTAGAACACTCCACTCCTTCCAAAACAAGGTTCTCCCAATTGTCCTATGCTCTCCCTAATTTACTGTTCTAACATGTTTTCAAACACGTCTAGAACGCTCTTTCCCCATTTAGATGCTCTCCCCCATTTAACATGTCCTAGAACGCTCCACTCATTTCCAAACAAGGTTCTCCCCATTAATAGTCTTAAAATATAAAGATCTCCACATCCAAACTCGTCTAGAACGCTCTCCCTACTTTACTGTTCTGGAAGGTTCTCCCCATTCACAATGTCCTAGAACATTCCACCCATTTCAATGCAATGTTCTCCCCATTCGTAGTCATGTTGTTTGGCTGGACTGGTTATGTATGCATGAGACACATGCCCCAGAAGATCTAGAAGATCTAGAACATCAAACCTTTCCACCACACAGGAAGACCTCATCACTGTCCACTTCTTCGGACCGGCTCCTGGGAACAGCGAAGACTGGAGAGCCTCCATTATTCCTGGGGCTGTTGAAATCTGGCTGGGGCATAGGGGGCTCAAATCTCTGGGGCGTTTTAAGAAGCGAGTGCTTGCGTCCCGTCGATGACGGGGGGCGTATAGGAGTGGCTCCTTTCTGCAGCGGGGTGCTGGGTGGAAGGGTCTTGTCAAAAAACTCTGGGGACAGGGGGGCCCCGAAACGAACCCGCTTCTTCTTAGAGACAGAAGACACCTCGACGTCATCTGCAAGGACAGAAGAACCACACGGACACATCAGCACAATCCTAAAGCAGGACGCACTGTGAGAAGCTGGCAAGCTGGTGGAGGGAGCGTGGTGGTCTTTGCAATGTCCTGCTGGGAAACCCTGGATCCAGGCATTCAAGTGGACATCAACAGCCTAATCAGCATTACTGAAGACCGGGTACATCCGGTTATCACGCCTTGATGCATAGGTAAATTTGTTATATATACTGCATACTTTGAATTTTTGCAGTTTTATTATTTATTTATTTATTTGGATTTTCGAGGGGGGAAAAAAGTAAATAAATAAATAAATAAAAGAGACAGTTTTCCACGATCTGAGCCTTTTAAAACAGCATCTGTAGGATGTGCTAAGAGCATAATATTAATAATAATAATAATAATAATAATAATAAGTCCAATGGCGTATGCATTGGTAAATTTGTTATATGAACTGCATATTTTGAATGTTTGCAGTTTGTTTGGAAATAAATAAATAGATAAAGACAATTTTTCATGATCTGAGCCTTTTAGAACAGCATCTGTGGGATGTGCTAAGAACATAATAACAACAATAATAATAATAAGCCCATTAGCGTATGCACATGCATTGGTAAATTCGTTATATAAACTGCATACTTTGAACTTTTTGCAGTTTATGAACTTTTATTCGGATTTCCAAGGAAATAAAAAATGAAAATAAATAAATAAACAAATAAATAAATTAATAGATACAGTTTTCCATTATCTGAGCCTTTTAAAAGCCCATTGGCGTAGCACATGCATAGGTAAATTTGTAATATAAACTGCATACTTTGAATTTTTGCAGTTTATGAACTTTTATTTGGATTTCCAAAAAAACCCAGACAGTTTTCAATGATCTGAGCTTTCTTAAAAAAAAAAAAAAAACCCAAACAAGAGAAGAGAATAGAGAGACAGATCAGCCCTCACTGCCGCATGTCTGCTGGAGCTAGTGTCTCTTACCTGTTCTCATCACCTCAGGCTTTGACAGCATGGGCAAAGACATAAGCTGAGACTGCGAGTCAGAACCCAAGCCCAGATTCGTCTCAGGGCTGTTGAACTTGGAGGAGCTCGCCTACACGGGGAAACATGTTACAAACAACAACCATAAATAAATAATCCAGCAAACATGATGGAAACTCGCTCCACTGCGCTGCAGAGGTCTGCCTCACAAATCAGCCCTCCTTCCTACAATTTCAAGCTCGGTTTGATCCAGCCTTGGATTTACTGTCTCATGACGGCGGATCACTTTTTGTGGAGATAAAACACTATCGCTATGGCAACGTATGCATCTCCAGGCGAAGGTCGGGGCAAACGGACATGATTGATCACTGAACCCAAATGCAGTCGATCAGCTGATCACGAACAGGAGAGGCTAGGCTAATGGCGCTAACAAACACTGAACGTAGACGGCCACCAATTTCGAGACCCAAAAACGCCCCAAAAGGACGTGTCAAATATTGAACAGAAGAGTCGATTATTTGAATTATCGACTCGCTTAATTAACTAATGAAGCAATCAGCTTTTAAAATTAGCATGAGTTTGTTTTATTCTTACTAGCAACAAAGACAAATAACTACTACTAAAAGTTTATTTTTTTAATTTGTATAATTTTCTCAGATTTTTGCCCCAATTTGGACCACCAATTACCCACCCTGTACGTAATCTCCCCCCTCATCGCACGCGATTACCCCGACACACGCCCCCTCCGACGCAATGCGGCAGTCAAGGGGAGTCATTTTTCAAATGGCCGCTGACGTAACATCCCTTAGAAACCAACTAACCAACGCGCCTGAAGTAGCGCACTGCATATCCCGCTTCGACGCACCAGTGCAGCAGTGAAGCGATGTGGGGAGAGGGCGCCACCTACTCACTCTGGAGAGAGCAAGGCCAACTGTGCTCTCTCTGGGCCTCAGCTGCCGATGGCTAGCAGCACGACTGGGATTCGAACCAGCGACCCTCTGACCACAGGGACAGCCCCAAAATTACTTATTAGAATTGTGCTCTAATAATAAACCTGCCACTCAAGTGACTGAGGGCAGCAGTTCCAGACTATTTGGAAAATTAAAGGTTCTGTTTTCTCCTCTAAAAAACTTTTGCGACACCTGCAGAAATTTAACAGTCCCGAAAACAGACGATCACAAAATGTTTCAAGTATCTGCCTGATGTAGAGGTCAATACTGAGAAGTTGTCTGGGGTAACGGCTCATGATTGACTGACTGACTGACCTCTGGCATCTGCACTGGGATGTTCTGGAGGTCAGAAAGTGGTTCCTCCTTAATTTCCTCCTCACACAGACCCCGCGGGACCCTGCGGCTTCTCTTGGATGGAGGAGGTGTTACAGCAGGGCAATGGCTGCTTGGGGTCAAGCGATTTTCCCTCTCCTCTAAACAGGCATTAGCAACTGAAAAATACAGAGCAGAAGAGAGAAGTGAGCTTCAACAGCAAGTGGAAAATTGGTGATGTCCAACTACTCAATTTATTATTATGAGAAGAAAATTCACTATAATTTTCTACCGTTATTCATATTTTTAATTCCAATAAATGTTGCCTGCAGAAAAGCTAATAAGCGAACAGAGCTATCCAGCATGGTGTGGTTGAGACTGCTGAAGAATCTCCACAGGGTGGTGGAGGGTGGGCCAGGAAAATAGTTTTAACATTTCTGAACATCAGCAAGCGCCGGGCAGCGGGGTCAATGTCTAGCCAATATAGCTGGACTATAGATGTTAAATAAATGTTGACCACCCTAAGTGACGCTGGCTAGATGTGGACCACCCTGGCAAATGTTTACCGCCCTGGCTAGACGTGGACCATGCTCGCAAGACATGGACCAGGTAGGGACCACCCTGGCTAGAAGATGATCACCCTAAGTGACGCTGGCTATGCATGGACCACCCTGGCTGACGCTGGCTACATGTGGACCACCCTGGCTAGATGTAGACCGCCCTGGCTAGACATGGACGTGGCTAGACGTGGACCAAGCAGGCAAGACATGGACCAGCCTGGCCATATGTTTACCATCCTGGCTAGACGCAGACAAGCCTGGCTAGACACTGGCTAGAAGTGGACCACCCTGGCAAGATATGGACCGCCCTGGGTGACGCTGGTTAGGTAGTGACCATCCTGGCTAAACAATGACCACCCTAAGTGATGCTGGCTATGCATGGACCACCCTGGCTGACGCTGGCTACATGTGGACCACCCTGGCTAGATGTAGACCGCCCTGGCAAATGTTTACCGCCCTTCCTAGACAGGGACGTGGCTAGACTCAGACCAAGAAGGCAAGACATGGACCAGCCTGACTATTTGTTTACCATCCTGGCTAGATGCAGACAAGCCTGGCTAGACACTGGCTAGACGTGGACCACCCTGGCAAGATATGGACCTCCCTGGGTGATGCTGGCTAGGTAGGGACCACCCTGGCTAGAAGATGATCACCCTAAGTGACGCTGGCTATGCATGGACCACCCTGGCTGACGCTGGCTACATGTGGACCACCCTGGCTAGACATGGACGTGGCTAGACGCGGATCAAGCAGGCAAGACATGGACCAGCCTGGCTATATGTTTACCATCCTGGCTAGACGCAGACAAGCCTGGCTAGACACTGGCTAGACGTGGACCACCCTGGGTGACGCTGGTTAGGTAGGGACCATTCTGGCTAGGCAATGACCGCCCTAAGAGATGCTGGCTATGCATGGACCACCCTGACTGACGCTGGCTAGATGTGGACCACCCTTGCAAATGTTTACCACCCTGGCTAGATGTGGACGTGGCTGGCTAAATGTTTACCGCCCTGGTAAGATGTTGCTAGACGCTGACCAGGCTGGCAAGACATTTACCATCCTGGCTAGACGTGGGCCACCCTAGCTAGACGCTGGCTAGACGTGGACCAGCCTGGCTACCATCATGGCTGAGGTATCTAGAGGTTATTTGACTAGTATTAGATTACTGGCACCTCAAATTTATTCTTATTGTCCAGAGTTTTTTTTCACTGCCAAAAGGAACAGGAATCTGCAGAGATCTCCATATAAACCTAATTTGATGTTGGATTTCAGAAAGACACAGAATGACCGTAACCAAATCCCGGCAGCACAGTGACGCACTTCAAGAATGCTTGGCGCTCAGTCAGTGATATTAGCAATTTAATGAATAAACAGAGGCACGCTTCTGTGTGCCGGAACTGACCAGCCTGGCCGTCGCTTGACAAACTGCCTCCCACTCTTCCGTCTTTCCCTTCCGTCATCAGGGTGGCAGACTGCTCCAAATCCTCATCATCATCTCCCATCAGCCGTTGGAAGGCAGCCATCTTCTGCTTTATGGAGTCACAGCCTGAAAGTAGCGGGCTCGCCAGCATGTGCTTCACAAGGACGAGAAGATCAAACCGACACATTCTGTTTAGACGGTGAACAGAGACTGTACACACAAACAGATTCTCTTATTTAACAGACCGGGATAGACAGAATAATTGCGTGCTGCTAATAAACCGTGATGAATACTCACCTGTGGGGTCCGCGGGGGAGTTTTCATGGCTGCCTTGGCTCTGAAGCGGATGAGGGAATTGGTTTCAGGTGACCCCCTCACCCCAATCGTGGACCGTCGTCTTGATTTCAGTTGTACCACTCTGGATTTATCTGGGAGATTAAAAAAAACAAAGTGGTGCTGTAAATACCCACAATTCAATTCTGTTATATTGATCAAATCCGGTGATTTATTTTGTATACAATTAATAAAATGAATGGACATGCTTACTTTTCTATGCTAAAGCCTAAAGCTAATGTTAAAGCCTGCTAGATGTGGACCACCCTTCCTGAAATAGGCTAGATGTTGACCACCCTGGCTGACACGGGCTAGACGCTAACCACCATGGCTAGATGTTGACCACCCTGGCTGACATAGGCTAGAGGTTGACCACCCTGGCTAGATGTTGACCACCCTGGCTGACATAGGCTAGAGGTTGACCACCCAGGCTAGAGGTTGACCACCCTGGCTGACATGGGCAAGAGGCTGATCAGCCTGGCTAGATGCTGCCCACCATGGCTGACATAGGCTAGATATTGACCACCCTGGCTGACATGGGTTAGTTGCTGACCACCCTGGCTAGATGCTGACCACCCTGGCTGACATGGGCAAGAGGCTGACCAGCCTGGCTAGATGCTGCCCACCATGGCTGACATAGGCTAGATGCTGACCACCCTGGCTGACATGGGCAAGAGGCTGACCACCCTGGCTAGATGCTGCCCACCATGGCTGACATAGGCTAGATATTGACCACCCTGGCTGACATAGGCTAGATGCTGCCCACCCTGGCTGACATGGGCAAGAGGCTGACCAGCCTGGCTAGATGCTGACCACCCTGGCTGACATGGGCAAGAGGCTGACCAGCCTGGCTAGATGCTGCCCACCCTGGACAACACACACACACACATATATATATATATATATATATATATATATATATATATATATATATATATATATATATATATATATATATATATATATATATATGAGAAAAGAAAAAAACAAGGCTAAGCAACATCTGGAACTTGGCGTGAGAAGGAACACACGTGCTTTGCGATTGCTCACCTTTCTCTTTAAAGGTTAAAAAGCTTTCTGTTGATATGCCAAAGTGAGACGGCGTAAGCTTTGAGAAATCTGCGTCCCCTGCTTCACTGTTCTGCTGGGACTGAGTGAGGGTGCCCAGAGGGGTCCGGCTGCCCGCAGCCTCGACGCTGTCCATGCTGAAGTCCAGGTTATAACTGTTCTCAAAACACAAAGAGCAAATTAGACAAGATGACCTCTCTCCGTCTCTCTCTTAACAACCACACTTCACATAGAGCAATGAATTCTTCAATGGGACTTCTAAGAAGTTACCAACTTAGTTCCAGAGACAAAATCTACTGATTTTCAGACAGTGGTGGACTTCTTCTCCAGAGCGACTTACAGCCGTGCTTCCCTGTTTATTCAGAAGATACCCTTAGCTAGTTTAGATCAGCTAGAATCCAAAATATCCTCTAATCTTAGACTCTACCAAATACACAATCCTCCACACTCTGTCTGAGCACTCCTGGAAGAGGAGGGTCTTCAGTCTGGGTTTGAGGACAGCGAGCGTTGGACTCTGCTGTTCGGACACCCAGGCGAAGCTCGTTCCACCACTTCGGTGCAGGACAGAAAAGCGTCTGGACGCTCGTCTTCCCTGGATCTCAAAGGATGGCGGGTCGAGCCGAGCCGTACTTGAAGCTGGAAGGGCTCTTGGTACTAACGGCTTTGGACCCGGAAGGGCTGGCTGGTCCAGTCTTGGCCTTGTGGGCCAGCGTCAGGGTTCTGATGCAGACAGAAATACGTCCCTGAAGACTATTGAAGACTTTGATTTCCCCTAGATGGTACTTAAATACAATGGTTGCTATACTTGAGCTCTACACATTGTGACCTATGGGTCCCAGCACCACTTCTGTGAAGACATCTGAGAGTGCATGTTTCCCAGGATGAACACCAAACCACTCTGAAAAACCTTTGATCACATTAAGACATTAGAAAGCAGTAAATTATCCCTTTGACAGCTGAGAAGACTTGATTTACCACAGTAAAGCTTTCCACAGGAGGGAGATGTCACTTACTCAAGACCTTTAAAGCTGTGTAGTTAGTGTTATAAGTAAAAGCAATGACATTAGATCCTTTATTGGAGTGTAAACTGAATATATTTAAGGGGGGGGGGGGGTGTTAGGAGGTGCTATGGCCATATGTTTACGTGAAGCCAGTGTAGCTAGCAAGCTAGCTAGCTAGCATTAGCTATCTAGCTACAACACACGACGGGGGTTTTGATTTAGTAACGCAATAATTTAAGGTTTAGGTGTAGTTAGACTTAATGTGGCTGGTTAATATGGATTAATACATTTAAATAGGTCCATTTTCAGCAGCTGTAGCTATCTAGATAACGTTTGGCTGCGAGATTAGACGTTAGCTAGCTAGCTAGCATCAACACAGAGCTCACTTAGGCTCACAAATAGCTTGTTTAATCGGGTAAAGCTGCACAATCGCCTAGTATTGAACATTTAACTGGATATTCTGATCACTTTTATCGATAATAACAACAACAACAGGTTACCGTTGGCTCCGGAAATTCAAAATTCGCTCCTTACCAGCGCGCCGGCGATTCGCCACTCACAACGTGTGAATAAAATTAAAAAACAGCTTTAAAAAAATTAAAAATGAATAAAAAAAGCTTTTCCTACAAAGAAAAAAACATATTAATCACATTTAAACAAAAAATAAAACGTAAATGGAAAATATATTCCCTACAATTTAACACTCAAACGTCCATAGCTGACTAACAGACAGCCTCAGCTGCAGGGACCGCCCCTTTTCATATGAATCAGCCAATCACTCGCAAGATATTTTTTGACGTGTTCCGAAACGTCCAATCAGCAGGCGGCTGAACTGAAAACCCCGCCTCCGCCAGTCTGGACGGCCTGGGCAGCGTCCTGGGCAGCGTGTAAGGAGACACCAGGCCTGTCCAGTGTTGCTGTTGGTGGGGTGTTGCGTGCAGTTGTAGCCCCATATGGACACCAGCTATGAACTGCATGCGAAATGTGGGCTTTCTTATGAATTAGGAACAGACGAGCTGCTAAACTGGCAAATTGGTTGTGTCCTAATCCCAGCTGGTCAGTCACCAACGTCAAAAGACGTTGTTATCTGTCTTACTGCCAAGGTCAGTTTGATGTAGAGTAGTAAAGATAGCTGACTTTGAGGTTGTGATGGTAAGTCCAACGTCTTCCAAACGTTACATTCCAACATCATGTTGACCAAAAATAAAAAACATTTGGTTAAACATTTGAGTAAACTTCATAATATTAACGTCTTCACAATGTGAAACGCTGGTTATGCGTCATGGTGTAAAGTAACCAAAATTCAACATCTGTCTAACGTTAAATATTGACGTCAACCCAATTTTTTTTAAGCTATATGGCTTAGACTCCCAAACAAAAACTAACGTCTGTTCAGTGTTATTTGAGTATCTGACGTCAGCCTCATTTTCACTTTCGCTAAAGTTTAACCTCTGTCCGACGTTGGAGTCCAACGTCTTCCTGATGTCAATTTGACAGGATAGTTTGATTATTATTTTTTAATTTTTTTATTTTTTGCTACTATACATACAGTATACTCTGAAACTTCTTCCAAACGTTACATTCCAACATCATATTGACCAAAAATAAGAACATTTAGTTAAACATTTGAGTAAACTTCAAGAGTAAACGCCGTCACAATGTGAAACTTTGGTTATACATTGATATGTTGTTGCTTTTAATGGTCATGGTCTTAAGTAACCAAAATTCAACATCTGTCTAACGTTAAATATTAACGTTAACCCAATTGTTTTACAGCTGTATGACTTAGATTCCCAACCAAAATTTTACGTCTGTTCAATGTTATTTGAGTATCTGACGTCAGCCTCTTTTTTACTTTTGGCTAAAGTTTAACCTCTGTCCGACATTGGAGTCCAACGTCTTCCTGATGTCAATTTGACGGGGTAGTTCGATTATTTAAAAAAAAAATAATAATTTTTTGCTACTATACATACAGTATACTCTGAAACGTCTTCCAAACGTTACATTCCAACATCATATTGATCAAAAATAAAAACATTTAGTTAAACATTTTAGTAAACTTCATAATATTAACGCCAGCACAATGTGAAACGCTGGTTATACGTTGATATGTTGTTGCTTTTAATGGTCATGGTCTTAAGTACCCAAAATTCAACATCTGACTAACGTTAAATATTGACGTCAACCCAATTTTTTTTTACAGCTATATGGCTTAGATTCCCAAACAAAACCTAACGTCTTTTCAATGTTATTTGAGTATTTGACGTCAGCCTCTTGACATCAGTCACTTTTGGCTAAAGTTTAACGTCTGTCTGACATTGGAGTCCAACGTCTTCCTGACGTCAAATTGACGGGATAGTTCAATTATTATTATTTTGTTGTTGTTGTTGTTGTTGTTGTTGTTACTATACATACAGTATACTCTGAAGAGCCAAAACATTATAACCGACTAATTTGCTATTTTGTGTGTGTTAAGATGTTCCAGCAGGACCTTCAAGTTCTTTCATTTCTGCTGTGGATCCAACTTGGTCCTGCACATCCCCTCTGGTAAACAGTGCACACCTGTGTATACCTTGTTGTCCACATACCTGGCCATATATGTGACGTAAACGTGACCCAGGCAACCTTCTTACATCGCTTCATGGTCTTCAGTTCTGATGCTCACATGTCTATTGTAGGTGTTTTGGTGGTGGACAGGAGTTAGCATGGGCACTCTGACCGGTCTGGTTCTTCCTGCAACTTTCACTAAACTTTTTTTTGTGCCACAGTAGCCTTTTTGTCGGTTCTGCCCAACATCGGACTGTGGTTTGTCCATCCTTGGAACAGTCCTGGTAGGTGCTCACTACTGCTGACTGGGAGGTCCCAGCAGATGTGTCGTTTCAGGGGTTGCCCTCAACTACACTCAGGTATTCACCCCTTCCTGGATCCAGCGTGTCAACTATAAGAATGGACTGTCGACTAGCTTAGACCTGCCGTTTCTTATACAGTCAAGTCCAAGTATTTGGACATGGGAACAATATGTTTTACATAGGCCATTTCTTTATATACTACCTCCAAAAGTAATTGGACAAACTAACATAATTCTAAATATTAGGAGTATTTTTAATGCTTGGATGCAAATCCTTTAAGCCAGTGAGTGTCTGAAGTCTGGAGCCCATGCACATCAGTTTCCCGAGTTTCTTTTACTGCAGCTGACTGAATTTGCTGCTTGTTTGACGCTTTTTCTTCGTTAGTTTGGATTGAGATGAGGTTACAGACTCTGCCATTTAAGAACATTCAATTTCCTTGCCTTAAGAAGCTCTTGGGTTGCTTTCACAGTATGTTTTGGGGTCATTATCCATCTGTTCTGTGAGGCAGCATCCTATCAGTGTTGCAGCATTTGACTGAATCTGAGCAGAAAGTATAGCTTTTTATACGCCTCAAGGGGGGGTGGGTGGCGACCAGATGTCGGCCAGCAGCAGCAGTGATGGCTGTGCGCGTATTATTATCAGCGCAATGATAGTTAATGATAGTTCTTATCAGCGTAACAGCAAGCCTTGGTCAGACTGCAGAGGTGTGTGCAGATATATAGCTTAAAGTAAAGCGTAGTGTGAGATAGCAGGTGTAGGCTTCATCAGGCAGAACGGCTCAGCACTCTGGCTTACATACATATATGTAAGCCAGAGTGCTGAGCCGTTATGTGTGCCTGATATGTGTTTATATGTATATGTATGTGTGTATATATATATATATATATATATATATATATATATATATATATATATATATATATATATATAAATAAATAAATATATAATGTATGTATGTATATGTATATATATGTGTGTGTGTGTGTCTATATACAGTCATGCCCGAAAGTATTCATACCCCTGGCAAAGTTTGACTTAAATTTACTTTTATTTAACCAGAAGTTATATTTTTGCCTTGAAACGACACAAAAAGTATTTCTCAGCTTTTATACACATTTGAACAAAAAGTGGCATGTCCAAAATTATTCATACCCTTTGAAAACTGTCACAGTATATGGGAAAATCCAAAGTTCTATACCATTCCAAATAGTCCAAGCTGTTTTAAAGCATCCTAATTACCCTGATTCATTGGGAACAGCTGTTTTAATCAACTCAACAGGAGACCAACAGGAACCAATCTGCAGTTGGTTTGTGGACAGTCATGGCTAAGACAAAGGAGCTCACTAAGGACCTGCGGCTGTGCATTGTGGCTGCTCACAAGTCAGGAAAGGGCTATAAAGCCATATCAAAATGTTTTCAAGTTCCAGTGGCTACAGTGCAAAGTATTATTAAAAAATACAAAAAGTTCCGCACTGTGGAAAATCTCAGAAGATGTGGTCGGAAGCCAAAAGTGACACCTGTGCTGGCCAGGAGAATAGTGAGAGAGGTGAAGAAAAATCCAAGGATCACCACCAAGGCCATCCTGGTGAATCTGGACTCTGCTGGTGGCGACATCTCAAGGCAGACAGTTCAACGGACACTGCACACTGCTGGGTTCCACGGACGCAGGCCAAGGAGGACACCACTTCTCCAGAAAAGGCACACAAAAGCCTGCTTGACCTTTGCAAATGCTCATCTGGACAAAGAAGAAGACTTCTGGTGTTCTGTTTTATGGTCAGATGAAACAAAAATTGAATTGTTTGGCCACAATGATGTGTGCACCATTTGGCGTGAAAAAGGAGAAGCCTTCAACCCTAAGAACACCATCCCCACTGTCAAACATGGTGGTGGGAACCTAATGTTTTGGGGGTGTTTTTCAGCCAATGGACCAGGGAACTTGATCGCAGTAAATGGCACCATGAAAAAAGAGCAATACATCAAGATTCTCAACAACAACATCAGGCAGTCTGCAGAGAAACTTGGCCTTGGGAACCGGTGGACATTCCAGCACAACAATGACCCAAAACACACAGCCGAAGTGGTGAAGAAATGGTTAGCAGACAAAAACATTAATGTTTTGCAGTGGCCCAGCCAGAGTCCTGACTTGAATCCAATTGAGAATCTGTGGAGGGAGCTAAAGATCAGGGTGATGGCAAGGAGACCCTCGAACCTCAAAGAGTTGGAGCTCATCACTAAAGATGAATGGGCAAAAATACCAGTGGAGACATGCAAAAAGCTGGTCAGCAATTACAGGAAGCGTTTGATTGCTGTAATAGCCAATAAAGGCTTTTCTATTAATTATTGAGAAGGGTATGAATAATTTTGGACATGCCACTTTTTGTTCAAATGTGTATAAAAGCTGAGAAATACTTTTTCCCACAATGATGCCTCTTGTACATCATCGTGTTATCTCCTGGGAGATGCCTGTGTCATTTCCAGGCAAAAATATAATTTCTGGTTAAATAAAAGTAAATTTAAGTCAAACTTTGCCAGGGGTATGAATACTTTCGGGCATGACTGTATATATGTATATATATAATCAGACCCTTTTGAAAATCATTATATATCACTTGACACTTGAAAATGAGCCCTGGGGGCCTCTAATTTCTCTTATCTTCATGTGTTTCTTCACCTTGATTAGAGTCCACCATCAGTAAATACAGTGGATTGGATAAATAAGGAAGGCACTAGAGCAATATATATATATATATATATATATATATATATATATATATATATATATATATATATATATATATATATATTTATTTATTTTATTTTATTTATTTTTTTTCCATATCGTGATAAATTTAGCTTTTATGAGTATTGTGGATATTGTCCTTGCTTAAAGAGCACTGATTATCTGCACCTTTCATTTCAAAGAGTGTAATCAGTCCTATTTAATTCAATTGCATGCAGCATATTTTGAGTAAAATCACAGTACTTAGTCTGGGAGAGTATCTGGATAGCAGTTTTAAAAATTTTGCGGAAATATTGCGTTAAATAACGTATATCGTAAAAAATGTCATGATATCGTTTAAATGTTCTTTAAATATTGTGATATTATTTTTTGCCGTATCGCCCAGCTCTAGAAGGCACACACCTGTCTACATAGGGTTTTTCCCGCAGCTGAAAAAAGAAATCCTTGGAAATCCGATGAAGTTTGCAGCTTGGAGAGAAGTGGGTCTGGGACGGCAGACTTCACTGTTGAGTCTCGTTGCAGTGTCCTGGACGAAGGGAGGTGCGTACCTGATGACCTCTGTGTCCCTGTCATACATCCATGACCCATCTGCCGGGGATGTAGCGGGTGATTGGTGTAGGATCTTCTAGTCTTACTCTTTCAGACAGGTCTGGTGGGGTGTTCCCAGTATGCAGTGGTCAGTACCTACAGGGTCATGGCCACCTAAGGCTCCCGGAGGTCCCACCTTACAACCTCCAGGACTTCCAGGATCTGCTGCTATTGTCTCAGCGCCAGATACCACAGGAGGCCTTCAGAGGTCTTATGGAGTGCATGCCTAGAATGGTCAGACCTGTCGTGGCGGCACAAGGGGGGTATGTATGTTTATTTAATAGCCCATTTAAAAGAAAAGTGCCAGCCAAAGTGCTGCGCAATAACATAAACTAAGACAAAACAATGACTAGAACCCAGCATTTGCAAGAGTAGGCAAAACCACTGCGTGTTCTCCATGAGCATCTGGATTTAAATAAGTCCTGTGACTAAGCGATTTTGGTCTCCGGGGGAAAACGATGGAATCGTCTAGAATAGCCCACAGCAAACCTATTCACTTTGCGTAATGTCCTCTGTAGATTTTCTTCTTCAAAGCATCTGAATGCCTTCTAATGGTATAATACATTGACAAAAGTATTGGGACGCCTGCTCATTCATTAAAAACAAGGCTATTTAAAAAGAGTTTCTCCTGCTTTAGTTGAAGTAACTGTCCCTACTGTCCAGGGAGAAGCCTTTCTAGTAGATCTTGCAGGTGCATTGCTGTGAGAATTTGATTGCATTCAGCGAAAAGAGTGTTAGTGAGGTCAGGATGTTTGATAGATGATCACCACTCAACTTACCAGCCAAGGCTGGTCTCGAGGTGGGTCAAGGTGGGTCTTGCTCCATTTAATACTTTTGAGATGTGTTGGGCAGTTGGGATGGGAGGAGGTTGGGTGGTGATCATCTATCCAACCTCCTCCCATCCCAACTGCCCCACACATCCCAAAATTATTAAATGACCAAAACCAAGACCCACCTCAAAACCCGCCTTGGCTGGTAGATGTTTCAGAAGGTCTGATCTGCTCTCTGATGGTTAAGGTGGTCGATAGCTGGTCATCCAGCTATCAAAAACATACCCTATACTGGTAAGCTAGCTGGTCTGTTGGTAATACTTCTGTTGGTGTGTGTGTATGCATGTACCTGCATTAAAATGGGTGTCCACGAACATTTGGACATGTAGTATGTCTTCAATTGAAGGTTCATTAGGACTTTCACCTCAGGAATATTGTGTTTTGCAGTGGCATGTGCCTAGTATGGCCTCCAGGGGGTGTATAGGACGCATCCCTCATCCTCACCTTGGGACTTTTAGTAGCTTCAGCTGTTTTGTTGTCGGCTCATTAAGGGTCCTTTTAAATGCCCTTTACTTCAGGAGGTTTGTAGAGCACTGGTGATGGATAGATGACGTTCTGGTGGGGTTTCTGTAGTACTGGCCTTGGTTTAGGCCTTTGTGTAGTATAGTATCACCAGTTTACTGGTTTTAATTGTATTATGTTTGTTGACTAGTTGTTTTGACTGGTGTTTGGCCCTTCAGTAGAGATTGGACAGCATTTGCTTTGCATGGGCAGATGGGATAAATGAGTTATGACTGGTGTTTTGCTTGTCTAGACAGTCCAAATCCACCTAATATCAACATTTGAAAGTGGTTTGAAATGCTTTACAATCGGATTCGGACTGATGCGACTCAGTCCGGATGCTCAAATCTGATATCAAAGTTCTACACCAGCAGATTCAGACCAGCAGTTTTAAGGTGTGCCGTAGTTCTATACGTCTAGGCGTTTACATTGAACTGTAAAAGTGACTCCTATGACGGCTGGTGAACTAGTGAGCAGGAGGTTCTGGTCTTCTGGTAAGTTGAATTCTGGCAGTGGTGAGAACAGGCAGTGGATTGGGGTGTGTGGAGTCCGAATGTCAGTATAAAGCCTTATTGCTTTTATTTTGATACAGTTGCAATCAAATCCTTACAGCAATGCTCCACCAAACTCTAGCAGAAAGACTTCTTCCCTGGACAGTAGAGACAGTTACTCCAACAAAAACAGGAGAAACTCTTTTTAATATCCTTGATTTCAGAAGAAACCATGAATGAGCAGGTGTCCCAATACTTTTGTCCCTTTAAAAAGTTTAAAAAGTCCATTTTTATAGGTTCTTCACCAATTCAGATGTTCTTCTGTGACATTACTAAATGAACCTGTTGTAACACTTTTATGTTTAAGACTATATATTGGCAAAAGTTTGTGGACGCCTGCTCATCCAGTGATTTTTGTCCCTAAATAAAGGGTAATAGCCTATTTTTTTGTCACCAGATTGCGGATCATTGCTCCGTCGAGTGTACCGTCTGGAGACTGGAAGAAGCTTTTTCTTTTATCCTCTGTGACTCAACTCAAGCTGATGGGTATTATCCTCCCTCAAGTGTTCAGCTCTGAAGATAAAATGACGGTTGGATCATAATAGGCGACTGTAAGTGTCCGAGCGAATGACTCCTTGCTTTGTTCGGGCGCTGTCCACTGCCGCTGCATGTGTTTGCGGTGTGACAGCAGTGTGTAAATGGAGTTTTCGGTTCAGTCCAGGGTAATTTACACAGCCCAAGCATTTTCTCTTCATGCTGTTCTGCTGAAAAGGACGGTTTTATTGGCTTATCCTTATCAGAAATGTCACAGAAGTGGTGCTAAATATTAATATCTACCCAGAATCGAACCTTACAGGGCTCCTGTGGTACAATTGCAGTACCTCACCAGTCTAAGAAAAGCAGATCCTGTCCAAATAGTACTTTACCGTGCTTAGAAGATTGTTCCCTTGAGCCGATGCACCCAAACAACAAGCCGAGCGAGCTGACGCTCTTATCCAGAGCGACTTACAAGGTTACCTGTATTACAGAGGTGGGCCAACGTAGTGTTAGGAGTCTTGCCCAAGGACTCTTATTGGTGTAGCGCAGTATAGCCACCCAGACTGGGAATCGAACCCCAGTCCCCCACATGGTGAGGTAGCTCACTGGCAGGTAGTGGTGTTATCTGTTGCGCCACACCAACCACGTTTAAATTGTCGCTCCACAGTGGCCTCTGGTGGCCAGTCAGTGGTTAAAACAACAACCTCCGTCCATGTGTGTTTGTGATTGTGAAATCAAACGTCTATTCGAGGGAAAGAATGTTTCACAAATGTCTAAATTTAAATACCATATTGTCGCTGTCACACAAAAACCTTGTAACGCCAACTTTACAGGAGAAAGGATAAAGTCAATGCAGAAAGAATTGATTCCAGCTCATTTTGGAGCATTTCTATTGGTTCATTCATCATGAAATTCTGATGCAATGTAACCAGCCAGATTCACATCATGTCCCAAAGTCAAAAACAGCAAAATTGGACTTAGAGTTTTTTGTCAGATGGCGCAGATTTACTTCCTAGACTTTGTCTCATATTTAAATAAATATAGTCATGAAAAACAGACGTAATTGTGCTGAGAACAGGATGTTTTTAATAAACAAGTGTTTTATGGCATCATGTTGTGTTTATGGTTTGCAAAAGAATAAAATGAGTATATATATATATATATTTTTTTTTTAGAGAAAATAGTTGCGTTGCGTTTTGCTAGTTTGCGAGGACGTGGCAATGTTGTCATGTGTCATGTTGACAATCACGGTTTTCCAGCTCTCCTAGAAGCATTTAGGGTCAAAACATGATGATGATTGGAAACGTTTCGAAATAGTGTGACGTAGCGACAGTCGGGACAGTCACATGACTCTTTCATTATGATACAGACTTCAAAACAATGTGTCGAATCACTGCTTCATATGAATCGATTCATTGACGAATCAGGTTTCGAGGTTTACCTCACTAACAGCAACTTTACAGTAAAAGACCTACTTAACGTTCAATGGAAAAAGAGTTGATTCCATGTATATATTTGGAGCATTTCTATTGGTCCATTTATCATGAAATTATGATACAATGTACGGAACAACTGTCAGATTCACGTCATGTCAAAAAGTGAAAAACAGCTCAAATGGAGATGTGTGTTTTTTGCGTAATCATAGCACCTAGTATTTTTTACATTTCCTAGAGTTGTTTTTTTTTTCAGGATTTTCAGCTGAGCCGTTTAATATTCTTGAAGAGCGGGATTACGGGACTATGACCCTTCAGCTGGCTGGACTTCGGCCCACTGCAAGTTTTGAAGCCTTTTGGGATCCAACAGAAGCCCAACAAACCTCTGTCCGACCCCAGCCTGAACCTGCTGTTTTATTCATAACCGTTTTTCCAAACCTAGGTTGACCTTGTGCAGCTTGTTACCAACAGGACAAGAACTTCCAGTGGACCGGAATGAAAACGAGGCAGGGTGGAAAAACCAAGCCGGTGTTGATGCAGGTCCTAATCTGTTCGAGATTGGAGATTTGAGAAGTGGGTTGAACTTGAGCAAACCCAAGATGCACAGTTGGGTCTGGTGTTTGTTTAGACAGATATTTCAAGCTCTAGGCCAGGGATGGGCAGCGGGTGCCAGCATATAGCACTGCACGGTTAGCCGATTTCCCTGCTCTATCTGACCCACTGGACCTGGAAATGAACAGCTGAGTGGAATCTGGTGTGTCTGAGCCAGGAATCCATCTCCAGGACCAGAATTTTGGACCCCACAAGTCTAGCAATGCGATCCCAGGCCCTTAGAAACATCCTAACTCCGCCCCCTCATACAGCACCTCCTGCTTATCGCACAAAGCCAAGGCTTAGGAATTTTAGAATCCCAGTTTGGGACGAATCAACCACACCTCACCCTTGACAAGACCTTAAGTGGTGTACTTTCTGCTTTTGTAAATGATCAGCCTAAACTTGGACCACTTGAGGAGGGCCTCGTTTGGCCAAAGTTTAGGAATGTGCCTGGGAGCCAATGGCTGGCTTTCAATCTTCAAGACAAATCCTCTAAGTAAAAGCTGTTGTGTAAGAGACTTGGTGGCTTAGTGGGAAAAGCCTTGCCTCATTACCAAGAGGTTGCTGGTTCAAATCTGGCGTAGTCTCTGACTTGTTTGGGATTGGTTCTATGGTCTGGGTGCTGGTGAGAAGATGGTTGAAGCTGTAGAGAGATAAGTAAGCTGTTCTTTCAAGAAGAATATGAAGTGTGGGTGATAAAACTCTACAACCAGCAGTTTTTAAAAACCTAAGTCGAACCCCTTATTCCCAGCTTCATAACCCTTACTGGTCAACTGTCTGGAAGCCCCAGGGGGAGCCCGGGATTTGTTTTCTCCCCTTGCCTGGGTCTTGCATTGTGACCGCCCTTGCACCTCTCCAACTGTGACCTTGAGTTCCTGATCAGTTCTTGAACCGATAACCTCCTGACCATGGAGGCATGGCATCTACCAGTGAGCCACAGGATCTCTTATGTGTTGCTTCTTTTTTTTTGGAGTTTTGTCTCTTATATTATCAGTGACCACATGCAAAACTCAAAGCAAGGCTTGAACCAACAACCTCCTGTTTGCAGGGGCACAGCGTATTCCATTTAGCTACTGGGTCTCAGGCCTGCCATGTCTTTTTCTTTGGACATTTGTCTCTCATATTATCAGTGACCACATGCAAAAATTAAAGCAAGGCTTGAACCAACAACCTCCTGCTTGCAGAGGCACAGCTTATACCAGCGAGCTACTGGCTCTCTGGTGCCCCTGTTTTTTTTTTAACATTTGTCTCTCATTTTATCAGTGCCCACATGCAAAAATTAAAGCAAGGCTTGAACCAGCAACCTCCTCTTTGCAGAGGCACAGCTTATACCATTTAGCTACTGGGTCTCAGGTGTGCCAAGTCTTTTCTTTGGACATTTGTCTCTCATATTATCAGTGACCACATGTAAAACTTAAAGCAAGTCTTGAACCAACAACCTCCTGTTTGTAGCAACAGGGCTAATCGCATTGAGCTACTGGGTCTCAACCATGCTGGCACTTTTTTTTGGACATTTGTCTCTCATATTATCAGTGACCACATGCAAAACTCAAAGCAGTGCTTGAACCAACAACCTCCTCCTTGCAGACGCGCAGCTTATACCATTTAGCTACTGGGTCTAAGGCCTGCCAGGGCTTTTTTTTTGACATTTGTCTCTCATTTTATCAGTGACCACATGCAAAAACTAAAGCATGGCTTGAACCAGCAACCTTCTGCTTGGAGCAGCAGGGCTAATCGCATTGAGTTACTGGGTCTTAATTGTGCTGTGTCTTTTTTTGGACATTTGTCTCTCATATTATCAGTGGCCACATGCAAAACTAAAAGCAAGACTTGAACCAACAACCTCCTGCTTGCAGCAGCAGAGCTAACACCATTTACCTGTTGGTTCTTTGGTTTTCCAGGATCTTTTTTTTCTTACATTTGTCTCTCATATTATCAGTGACCACATGCAAAACTAAAAGCAAGGCTTGAACTAACAACCTCCTTCTTGCAGAGACAAAGCATACACCACTGAGCTACTGGTTCACAGGATCTTGAGAGCTTTTTTCCTTTTGGACATGTGTCTCTCATATTATCAGTAACCACACGCACAACTAAAAGCAAGTCTTGAACCACCAACCTCCTGCTTTCAGCATCAGAGCCAACATCATAGGCCTTCTGGTCTCAGCTGTGCTTTGGCCTTTTTTTTGGACATTTGTCTCTCATATTATCAGTGACCACATGTAAAACTTAAAGCAAGGCTAGAACCAACAACCTCCTGCCTGCAGAGGCACAGCTTATACCACTGAGTTACTGGATCTCAGGGTACCCTGAATGTTTTTTTTGGACATTTGTCTCTCAAATTATGAGTGGCCAGATGCAATATTTAAAGCAAGTTTTCAACCAGCAACATCCTGCTTGCAGCTGCAGAGCTAATACTGTTGAACTACTGTTTCTCATGTGCACCTGCACCTTTTTTTGGACATTTGTCTTTTTTTTTGGACATTTGTCTCTCACATTATCAGGGACTATTATCAGTGACCACATGCAAAAATTAAAGCAAGGCTTGAACCAACAACCTCCTGCTTGGAGCAGCACAGCTCACACCAGTGAGCTACTGGGTCTCAGGCATGCCAGACCCTTTTTTTTGGACATTTATCTCATATTATAATTGGCTACATGCAAAACTTAAAGCAATGCTTAAACCAACAACCTCCTGCTTGCAGAGGCACAGCTTAGACCAGCAAGCTATTGCGTCAAAGGTGCACTTTTTTTTTTTTGGGGGGGGGGGGGGGGTATTTGATCTTGGAATTCCCATTAGTGTTTCTGCTCATAGTCTGGAGTATGTGCAAGGCTGAGGGTTCTGGGGTCCTGAGGTTCTGGACAAAAGTATTGGGACACATTATTTTGAAGTCAAAGGGTGACCTCACAAAAGAGTGTAGCCTGTGTTTGATTAACTCTTTCTACTGTCCAGGGAAGAAGGCTTTCTACTAGATTTTGGAAGGGCATTGCTGTGAGGATTTGATTGCATTCAGCATATGGTAGTGAGGTTAGGATGTTGGATGATCGCCACCTTATCATCCCAAAAAAGTATTGGATGGAGCACCACACATCTTTCCAGTGAACACAGCTCTTCCGTTCAATGCATATAGCGTGTATGTCCAAATGTTTGTGGACACCCTTTCTAATGAATATATTCAGTTACTTTAAGTCATTACAGCCATTGCTGACACAAATGTGCAACTGCACACACTGCCAATAGAATAGGACTCTCTGGATCAGGTATACCAACATGATCCTATTGGCTCCATGCTGCCTGGGCTAGTGGAAGAATTGTGTTCTCTGGAATGGGGTGGTGCTCTACCACCAAGTATGTATCGTAGCTGTACCCTCCAGGACCGGAATTGCCCACCCCTGTTATATGGAGGTTAAGTCAGGCAACTGTGATGCCCACTCCAGATTCTTCCAGGACTTTGTCTAAAACCAAGCCTCGGTGGACTTCGAGATATGCTGGGGATCATTGTCATGTTGTAAGGCCCAATGACGTCCAAGCGTCACAGAAGACAAGTCTCTTAGGTAACTACATAGATATACATATAAGTGTGTATGACAAAAGTATGTAGACGTCTGTTTATTAGGAAGTTTGTTCTTATTTACTGCAGTAACAGCATCTATTTGAGTGGAGGCTTTAGACTAAATGTTGGAACATTGCTGTGAGGAGGATTTGATTGCATCTAGCCACAACAAGAGCATCGCTGAGGTCAGGAACTGATGTTGGATGATCAGTTCTGGAACTAGTTCATGATTCCTCTGTTCAGCAGAGCAGAGTTCAGCAGAGTTAACCTCCTGATTCAGTCCATAACGTCCTCAAACACTCATTTATTAACAGTAATCTTTTATGTAGAATTTCCTTTTTAAGCACTTAAGCCAGATATTGGTAGTTCACCGTATTACGTAATCTCATAACTGTGCTTGGATGGCTGTGATATTAATGCACTTGTAAGTTAGAAAAGGATGGTTCATGAACAGCACCGGTCAATGAGGTCAGACGTCCATATGTTCAATAATGATAAAATAATGAACAAGAATGAAGCAGCTGTTCGAGCAGAAAGGAGACGGCAGCCTGAGAAAGCGAGAGAGAGAGAGAGAGGGGGGGGGGGGGTATTAACTAAATGAAACTATGACGACTATAAATGATATACTATCTACTATAATTAATTTAGTATATACTGTAAATAATTAAGTAGCTACTGCAAATGATTCAGTCGGTTGTATAGATGATTCAATATCTACTATAAATGATTTCAAACATCTGTGTGAGTCAGTATCTGTAAATGAATCAGTATCCATTTACATTCACAAAAGTGCTGCTATACATGATTCAGTATACACTGTAAATGATTCATTGTACACTATAAATGATGTCAAGCCTGTTGTAATTGATTCAGTACCTACTTTACATAATG
>NC_132897.1:3031395-3061395 GCF_030463535.1 Salminus brasiliensis
GGCAAATAATTTTCAGAAATATTTTTTGATACCAGCAACATTATCTGGTGAAATTTAATTCGATAAAATATATTAAAATTAGTAAACGTGTAGAAATTAGTCAATTTTAGTCAATAGATATTTTTACATATTGTTTAGTTTTTTTTAACTTCAAAAATGTTTGAGTATTTAAATTCTTTTTTTTTCTATTTTTTTTTACTTTGTACTTTGATGTTGTTTCTTAAATGTTTGACCTAGTATGTAGATATAAATATATAGATATAACTTATTTTCTTAAAATATTTGATGTAGTATCTTCAAATAATGTCTTCTCATTTTTTTATTTTGTATTATAGAATACTTTTTTAAATGTTTGATTTAGTATTGTATAATTATTTTTTTCAAATGTTTGATGTAGTATTTTATAATACTGGATTTCTCAAATGTTTTGACTTTGTACTTTGATGTTGTTTCTCAATTATTTTATCTAGGGTGTAGACTTAAAATATTTGACATAGTATCTTCAAATAATTCTTTTCTCACATTTTTGATTGAGTATTTTATAAAACTTATTTGCATATATTTAACATGGTATTTTGACTCATTGTCTCAACATTTGCACTCATGTGTAGAACATGTGTAGAAACTAGTCCATTTTTTGTATATATATATTTTTACAACAATTCCTAAGATTTAAGATGTTAAATCAAGATATATGTTTGAGCATTTTAGCATTTTTATAATTTATCATGTGTGTTATTAATTTGCCAAATGTTTGTATAGCCATAATGAAGATACCTACTCCTCTTAAAAAAACTATATATATATATATATATATATATCAAAATGTTTAAATGTTTGTAGAAATAGAAATATCAGCTATTACCCACAGTCCACACTCTGAAGTGAACTCTTCTACTTTATTTTATGTATATATATACATATATAAAAAATAAGGACATATGTACAATAATAATAATAAATATTAACATTTTTCATCAAAATAAATTACAACATAATCCTTAATAAAATAACAATAAGAATAAAACAAAACAGCAACAACGAGAGACACTGGTATTAAAAGTAGGCAAGCTATCGATAAAACACAAGTTAAAACAGGGACAGCGACCATAGAGGAGAAGATCTGATCTCCAGATCTGGCCTGGAGTTGAACAAGCCCAAGTTGACACGGTTCTAGTAACGCTACGAAACAAGCCATGCACCGAGTGTGAGAGGTATGACCAAGCGCTCCTGTCCTTCTCTGCTAACTCTGAAGTCGGTTATGCTGTAGAAAAATGGGCGATTTCCAGAGCATTTCGCACTCAGGACGTTCCTCAGCCTCCGCCCTCGCATCCTCAGAGTGAACGGTAGTTCAGATGTAGTTTGAGAAAAGAGCAAATTTACAGTTTTCCCCAAATCCCAAATTTCTCTACATGACATTTTCACTTCTCAGATGTCAAATTTATGACCTAATTTTTGGACATGACATATTTTCTGAAAATATTTGACGTAGTATCTTCAAATAAAGTCTTTTCAAATTTTTTATTTAATATTTTATACTTTAAAAAAATTCTGATTAATTATTTTAGGCTTGTTTTCTCAATTTGTTGACTTTGTACTTGACATTTCTTACTTTTTTGACCTAGTATGTAGATATAACTTATTTTCTTTAAATATTTGATGTAGTATCTCTTCAAATGTCTTTTCTAATTTTTGATTTAGTATTTTAAAATTAATTTTCTCATTTGTTTTGTTTAGTTTTTTAGAATACTTTTCACAAATGTTTAAGTATTTTAAAGCTTTTTTTCTTATTATTTTTTACTTTGTACTTTGACCTTGTTTCTTAAATTTTTGACCTAGTATGTAGATGCAACTTAATTTCTTAAAATATTTGATGTAGTATCTTCAAATAATTAGTATTATAAAATTAATTTTCTCAAAATATTTGATGAGTATTTTATAACTTATTTTCTAAAATTTGTTATGACTTAGTACTTTTGATACTGTTTCTCAAATGTTTGACCTAGTATGCAGACATAACGTATTTTCTTAAAATACTGAATGTTGTATCTTCAAATAATGTCTTCTCAATTTTTTTATTTTGAGTTCATTTTTTAAATGTTTGATTTAGTATTGTATACATTTTTTTTTAATGTTTGATGTAGTATTTTATAATACTGGTTTTCTCAAATGTTTTGACTTTGTACTTTGATGTTGTTTCTCAATTATTTTATCTAGTGTGTAGACTTAAAATATTTGACATAGTATCTTCAAATAATTATTTTCTCACATTTTTAGAAATAATGACATTTTTTCAACATCTTTGACATAGTATGTTTAAATAATGTCTTTTCTCAAATGATTCACTTAGTATTTTGAAACTATTTTCTTTAATGACCATAAATGTAAATGTAAAAAAGGGGGGAAAGGGTATATTCGATTTTTTGACAAAGTATCGTTTTAACCGTCCCTCAGTGGCACTCTGTGAAGTGAGGAAGTACAGAGATTGAAAATGTTCGCATGCATTTTTAGTAACGCTATCCAGTGACCAGAGCTTGAAACATCAATCTCAACCAATCACTGGCCTCCTTCAGCAACTGTTCTCAGAGTCCTATTCGCTAAATGCAGCAGTAAACTGGGCCACATGGCTCCATCCTTTAAGACTGATTTGTTCTTGACAAATTAAATCAGAAGCAGTAGCATCATTTTGTTTTCTTTTTTAAATCAAAAAGCCCCACCCTGAGAGTCTTGGTCTTTTTTGTTTTAGTTTTTTTTTATTATTATTTTGCCTTGTGCACAAAAAGTAAGGCTATGGAAGCTCATTCCCACCAGGCACAGAAGATCAGTCTGACAGCAGCATCCCAAGAGATGTAACTTTATATTAAGAAAGTAAATGTAAATGCAAAGAATTACTTTTTTATTTTGACTTTTCATTTGTTTTTCTTAGAATGTTGACTTGGTATCATAAAATAATGACCTTTTTAGCGCTGATAATTTTTTCTAAATAATGACTTTCTTAAAGTTTAATTAAATTAAAATACAATTATGTATTATTATGTATTTATATATTTTTATTAAGTTTATTAAGTTAACCTTTAATTTTAACTTATTTTTAACTTTTGATGTATCTCAAAATTATTACTTTTGATCCTTTACGTTTCTCAATGTAATTATTTTATTACGTTTTATTGTTTTTTGTTGCAAAATTGTCTGAATATAGTGATGAACTTTTGAATTTTAAAATAATGAAAATTTTCTTGGCATATTTTTGACAAAAAGTCAACTCAGTATTTTGAAAAAATTATGTTTATTTCAAAATGTAGTTCATTAAATTAAATTAATTAAATCTAACATTCTCAAAAAAATGTTTTTCTAGCATTTAACCTACAAATGTATATTTTAAAAACTACAATTTATATATTCATATAATATTATAAGTTATTTTGTTTAAGTCATTATTTTGATTGTTTCGAGGTACTAACTGCTGCCAGAAACAGATAAGATGGAAAATCCTGGGCGATGTCTTTTTCTGTCTGGTGGAAATGAGCTCTGAATTGAAGAGAACTGAATGAAATAGAAAAACGAATTTGAAAGCCTGCAAATCTGTTCTAAACCTCCATTCAGTTTCCAGTCCTATTGAGAGGCTCTTTTTAAAAAATCATATCTTTACATCCCTCCTGTAATGGACGATGGTAGAGAGAAGAGAGAGTTCGCTACAGAACGAATAGCTGCTGAAAACATCATAAAGCTGTCATGCCACAAAATATATATTTATATATTTTTTTCCATCAAAAAGAGATTAATAACAAAGAGAATATTCAGTAAGTTTCCGTAGAACAGTTGTTTTTTTCTGTGCAGTGGACGGACTCCAGACTTAAATAAAGACGAGAAAAAAAAGAAATGGGTTGAAGGAAAAAAAAAAAAACCCCAAAAAAACAAACACATCTGCAGTCTACTTTGGCTTAACCCAAGGTGAAGAGGCACAGCGAAAGAAACAAGAAAAAAACCCCACAATGTTTCCTTTAAAGAGTCTCAACCGAGAAGCAGATCTGTTGAAAGTGAAGCTGCAGTCTCAGCAGTCGTGGCTGTGGAAAAGGGGGCTACGGTCCTTCTGCAGCAAGTCATGCAACAAAGTAGAACCCGGCGCTGTCCATGGTAGTACCTCTTCAGCACTGGAGTTCCACAAATGACCAACGTCTCCTTCATTTCCCTTCTGTCTGAGCATAAATAAGAAAAAACGTCCATCTCTCGTGTCCAGCAAGAGACCTTCGGATGCTTCGGTCCATGTGGAGGCGACACAGAAACCCTGTAGAGAGGAGAGAAAGGCCCACTTTGTTAGTCTTGGAGGTGCTGAGTCGCTGAAACCAGCCCAGACCGCAAACCACCCACCAGCGAGCCAGATCCAAGCTGAAATAACAAGGCCTGCTATTCCGGTACGGCCCGAGCAAAGGTTTTGGGGACACCTAGCTTTAGAAAGCTGTAGAAATGTGCAAATTAGGCCATTACAAACCCAAACCGTCTCCATGACCCCAAAAAAAACGACAGCGCTAATGACCCTCTACACTTCAGGAGGTTCCAGATAGAGCGACTGTGAGTATGGACCACGCCCATGGTCCATGGCTGGATCGCCATGGGCGAACGTAAAGACTTTGGGCTGGAGTTCTGGCGAGTGGCTAGAGGTGCTGAAGAGAGCAGAGACTAAAGGGGGATGGGATGGAGGACTGGTGGTGGGGGCTACGTTGTTCGTGACGAAGGTGGAATGAGAGAGGAAGGTATATATATATATATATATAGGGCTGAGGAGGAAGAGGAGGAGGATGTGGGGCGTGGTCCATCTCCCAAAATTAAGTTGTGTTAAACCTCCACTAATGGAAAACTGATGGTCAGTGACGGTGTTGTTGACGGTGCTAGCCAGGTCTCACCCATGGCAACGCCTCAGCACTAATCAGCTCAACTCAAACCCTTTCAGATGTTTAAAGCACCGTTGGTCCAAAAGAGCTTCAATCTGTGCTTTTGACAATAGTGTTGACCAAGCTTGACCATCATGACCAAGCTTGACCATCATGACCAAGCTTGACCATCATGACCAAGCATGATCAGCATGACCAAGCTGGTTGACCAAGCATGCCCAAATCTGTTGACCAGCATGACCATCATGACCAAGCTTGTTGACCAGAATGACCTTCATGACCAAGCTGGTTGACCAAGCATGACCATCATGACCATCATGGCCAAGCTTGTTGATCATCATGGCCAAGCTTGTTGATCATCATGACCAAGCTTGTTGATCAGCATGACCAAACTGGTTGACCAGCATGACTATCATGACCAAGTTTGTTGACCATCATGACCAAGAATGACCATCATGACCAAACTGGTTGACCCTCATGACCATCATGACCAAGTTTGTTGACCAAGAATGACCATCATGACCAAGCTTGTTGATCATCATGACCAAACTTGTTGACCAGCAGGACCATCATGACCAAGCTGGTTGACCATCATGACCAAGTTTGTTGACCAGCACGACCAATCTTGTTGCCCATCATGACCATCATAACCAAGTTTGCTGACCTTCATGACCATTATGACCAATGTAGCTGACCAGCTAGACCAAACTGGTCAACCTACTTGACCAAACAAAATGAACCAGTCAACCAGTACGACCAGCTTCATGACCAGCTTCGACTATCTGAAACCAACACACACACAGACAGACACACACACACACACACACACTCTTCACACTCGTTTCCCTAAACACTTACCATTGTCTGTAAATATCTGCCAGCCTCCCCCTCTGATTGGTCACTGCTGTGTCAATCCACGCGGCCGTTGCCTTCTCAAGCATCCAATCGGACGTCTCCTTTTCTGCCTCGCGGACGCGCCCATCAGCGCCAGGTTTGGTTTCCAGTACATTTAAAGCGATTCATGCTGAACAGGCAGTGTGTGTTTTCAGAAAAGTCCACCACCCACGGTTTTATCCACTGGGCCTCGCTTTGCTGGAGGTTTCCACGTTTCACTTGGCGCGTTGTCCTCGCATCCCCAGCCAAACACAGACACACACACACACACTCTCTCTCACACACACACACACTCACTCACTCACTCACACACACACTCACTCACTCACTCACACTATAATGCACTTGTTGAAACATCCAGTACAGTCATGATATACAGTTTCCTCCCCAGGCTGTTCCGCCCTTAGTCTTTCGATGCAGTGGGTGTGAAATCAAGGTCCGGTTTGGGGACAGTGAGCAACGAGCCGTTCTCTTTTTACATTCCGACTCAAAACCAACCGAAAGAAACCCGAAAATGGATCCGCCGGAGACAAAAAAACAAAAAAAGAGAAAAATCGAAGAGTAAAAGTATTTAAATTACAAACAACATCACAATATATTAGTGCTTTTGAGTCTCAAGACATTCGGAGAGAAAAAGACAACATGAGGAAGAAGTCCTAAACCGGGCCGTGCAAAAGGTCCGGTAGATCCTCCAGCGTTAGCGTCTGTCCGCTCCTACCTTCTTGCACAGCTCCCTTCATATCGTTTCGCAGCCCTCGCTTCGTTTTCACACTTTCTCCTCCGAGAGAAAAGCATGATTGTCGTCTAGCGCAAAGTGATTCTGATTTGTCCCCACGAGTTCCCATGAGTTGGGAGATGGGTTTTTCTCACGCCCTCCTCTCCAGAAGTGAACCAGTGGTCCCGTCGCCTGGTGGAACCAGAAAAGCTGTGTACCCCCACCCCACCCCGCCCCCACCCCGCCCGCCCCGAACGCCAAACAACAAAGCCCATGTATCCTGTTAGGTGGCCTGGAAGCTGCGTCAGGCTCCGCTGTCCAGTCGCCGAGCTGTACCGCCGAGTGGCTTCCTCCGCCTGGGTCGGACGCGGACCTGCCGTCACGTCAGGATTAAAATTCAATGATACAGAGCCGGGAAGCTTGTGTGCCGGAGCAACTAACTAGCGCCGAGAAGGTCAACTAAAAAACTATATCCTGGACAAGTGGTCCGCAGAGAGAGAGAGACATAGAGAAAGAGAGAGAGAGAGAGAGAGAGAGAGAGAGAGAGCAAGAATGGGTGGAATGGAGAGAGCGAGAGAGAGCGAGAGAACAAGAGAAGACAGAGAAAGATCAAAGATGGTTCTCCATGGAGGAGGGAGGTAGGCGAGGTTGTTTTAGGGCCACCTTGCGACCTTTTACACGCTGGACTCTTCGGGGTTGGCGTCCGGCAGCACGTTCCTTTGCTGCAGGGTCCTCCTAAGTTCCTCTTTAAAGGGGCTGGAGTACTCGTTCTCTCGGCCGCTCAAGCCCAAACCTCCACCTCCACCTCCACCCACTCCTCCTCCTACTCCTCCACGGCCTCCGCCGATTCCTCCGTTGCCCTCCGGCCTCTCCTCCCCAGCCGTGCTCAGGTTGAGCCGGACGTAGCCGTTGGAGGTGGACCCGCGGATGTTGGTGAGGCTCAGCCGGCTGGGAGAGTGCAGGGGCTGGCCCGGGATGGCGCTGGGCGAAGACGAGCTGGCTGTAGGACACATGGCGTGACCCGGCACGATCTTCAGAGAGCCGTCCGAGTAGTAGTAGTTAGCGCCGGTCTCCCAGAAGCGGTCCTCGTCGTTGGCCATCTTGCTGGGCACGAAGGTGGGCGGCTCCTTGGGCAGCGTGATGGGGTACACCAGGGTGCTCTCCAGAGGCTTCATCTCGGCCCCTTTGCCCAGAGCCAGCTTCAGCCTCCTGCGCAGGTAGAGGGCGACGATCAGCAGCAGCAGGCAGGCGGCGCCAAGAGTGATCACCAAAACCCAGAAAAGGCCCATGCTGGCGTCCGGAGCTCGGGCTTCCATGAAGACTGGCGCGCTGGCCACCACCGCCACCTGGAAGGAGGACAATTGGATTAGGGTGGAGCTGCAAAACGTGCATTGAAGATATATCATCAAACGCACGTTTGAGAGCTGTTCCATGGTTTCCGTGGTTACCATGCGGATAGCAAAAAATGCATTTGTGGGCGGAGCCTAATAGTTCACAGGAAATGTAACTCTAAAAATCATCTATCTTTCTTCCCAGAACTTCAGAGAACCTCATTATCAATGCAGACCTGGTAGCGCTCTGTCTGGAACTTCACCCCTTGCTCTTCGGAGAAGCAGACGTAGCGTCCAGCCTGGAGGGCTCCGGCCTGCGGGACCACGAGGGCACGGAGGGCCCGATCAAAGCGAGGCCCCGCAGACTCCTCATCAGCAGACAGGGTCAGCTCCCGGTCATTCAGGACCCAGGACGGCTGAGCCAGATTGGACACGAGCTGGCACGGCAGGACCAGGTCCGACCCCACGACTACAGTCACGTTCCGCAACCTGGAATGTTCTGGAAACGGAGGAGAGATGTGTTTCAGTACAACAACAGTATAATTCAGTACAATTGGACAAAAGTATTGGGACACCTGCTCATTCACTGTTTCTTCTGAAATTAAGAGTATTAAAAAGAGATGCTCCTGCTTTTGTTGGAGTAACTGTCTCTAATGTCCAGGGAAAAAGGCTTTCTACTAGATTTTGAAGGAGCATTGCTGTGAGGATTTGATTGCATCCATCGACAAGAGCATTAGTGAGGTCAGGATGTTGGTTGATGATCACCAAAGTTCATGCCCAACTCCCCAACTCATCCCAACACAGAAGTACTGGATGGAGCATCACCACCATCATTTCAGAGAACGCAGTTCTTCCACTGCTCTACAGCTCAATGCTGGGGGGCTTTACACCCCCCTCTAGCCCACGCCTGGCTTGAGGCAGCATGGTCCAATAGGTTCATGATTGGCAGTACTTCTCTACAGAGACTAGACAAGCTGTGTGTGTATGTGTGCATTTGCACATCTGTGTCAGCAATGGGTGCAACTTAAAGTAGCTGAATACATATAGTAGGAGGGGTGTCCACAAACATTTGGACATATTGTGTGTGTATATATGACAATACTAATATTCTCAAACTTTAAGTATCCAGTGCATTATATTGGGCATTCACAGGGGCAATGACAGTTCAGTGTGGCCACCAGGGGGCAGTAGGAGCTCACCAGGGCTGGGGATGGAGACGGGCTTTTCAAATTTGGCTTTGGCTTTAAACCTGTCCAGCATGAGGTCCTGAGTGAGTGTGGACATGGACCTGCGGGGGGAGATACAGATACTGATGAGGTGTCAAAAACACACACACACACACACACACACACACACACACACACACCGATGACCACAGTGACAGCAGTTAAATCATAGACAAGGCTGGCGTAGAGAAGAGGAGCATGATGATGAAATGATGAAGAGAAGATCAAAGAAGAGAGGGAGAAGGAAAAGTGAGGAGAAGAGGAGTGGGATGTATTCATGCAATATAGAGGGTGGTAAGGGCCAGACGATCAGAGAAATAAGAGAGAAGGAGAGACGAGAAAGAGAGAAGGGAAGAGGAAAGAGAAGAGATGAGGCGAGAAACAGGAGAAGAGAATAAATCTGAAGATTTATTAATTCGGAGAAAAGAGGAGCAAAGAGGAGGAGAGAGGAAAAGACAGGAGGAGAAAATAGAGGAGGAAAGAGTAGAAGTAGGGAAGAAAGGAAAAGAGGAGAAGAGAAGAAGAGAAGGGGGAGAAGGGTGGAGAAGAGAAGAGTGGAGAAAAGAGAGGAGAAGAGAAGAGAAGAGAAGAGAGGAGAAGAGAGGAGAAGAGAGGAGAGAAAAGAGGAGAAGAGAAGAGAGGAGATGAGAGGAGAAGAGAAGAGAGGAGAAGAGAAGATGGGAGAGGAGGAGAGAAGAGAGGAGAAGAGAAGAGAAGAGAGGAGAAGAGAAGAGAGGAGAAGAGAAGATGGGAGAGGAGGAGAGAAGAGAAGAGAAGAGGGGAGAGGAGGAGAGAAGAGAAGAGAAGATGGGAGAGGAGGAGAGAAGAGAAGAGAAGAGAAGATGGGAGAGGAGGAGAGAAGAGAAGAGAAGATGGGAGAGGAGGAGAGAAGAGAGGAGAAGAGAAGAGAAGAGAGGAGAAGAGAAGAGAGGAGAAGAGAAGATCGGAGAGGAGGAGAGAAGAGAAGAGAAGAGGGGAGAGGAGGAGAGAAGAGAGGAGAAGAGAAGAGAAGAGAAGAGAAGATGGGAGAGGAGGAGAGAAGAGAAGAGAAGATGGGAGAGGAGGAGAGAAGAGAGGAGAAGAGAAGAGAGGAGATGAGAGGAGAAGAGAGGAGAAGAGAGGAGAAGAGAAGAGAGGAGAAGAGAAGATGGGAGAGGAGGAGAGAAGAGAAGAGAGAAGATGAGAGAGGAGGAGAGAAGAGAAGAGAAGATGGGAGAGGAGGAGAGAAGAGAAGAGAAGATGGGAGAGGAGGAGAGAAGAGAGGAGAAGAGAAGAGAAGAGAGGAGAAGAGAAGAGAGGAGAAGAGAAGATGGGAGAGGAGGAGAGAAGAGAAGAGATGAGGGGAGAGGAGGAGAGAAGAGAGGAGAAGAGAAGAGAAGAGAAGAGAAGATGGGAGAGGAGGAGAGAAGAGAAGAGAAGAGAAGATGGGAGAGGAGGAGAGAAGAGAGGAGAAGAGAAGAGAGGAGATGAGAGGAGAAGAGAGGAAAAGAGAAGAGAAGAGAAGAGAGGAGAAGAGAGGAGAAGAGAGGAGAAGAGAAGATGGGAGAGGAGGAGAGAAGAGAAGAGAGAAGATGAGAGGAGAGGAGAAGAGAGGAGGAGAGGAGAAGAGAAGAAAAGAGAGGAGATGAGAAGATGGGAGAGGAGGAGAAGAGAAGAGAAGAGAAGGGAGGAGAGGAGATGAGAGGAGAGGAGATGAGAGGAGAAGAGAGGAGATGAGAGGAGAGGAGAAGAGAAGAGAAGGGAGGAGATGAGAGGAGAAGAGAAGAGAAGGGAGGAGATGAGAGGAGAGGAGAAGAGAGGAGGAGAGGAGAAGAGAAGAGAAGAGAGGAGATGAGAGGAGAGGAGAAGAGAGGAGAGAAGATGAGAGGAGAAGAGAAGAAAATAGAAGAATAGAAGTAGAGAGGAGATGAGAGGAAAGGAGACGATAATAAATCCAAAGAAATTAGAAGAAAAGAAGAGAAAAGGGAGGAGAAGAGTAAAGAGGAAAAGAGAATGAAAGAATAAAACTAAAGAGATCAGGAGGACAGAAGAGAAGAGAAGAGAGAAAAGAGAATCAACCAAAGAGAAAAAAGGGAGTAATAAGAAGAAAAGAGACGAGACACTGAGAGGAGACCGGAGAGAAAGGAGGAGAAGAGTGAAGGACAGAATGAGGAGAGGAGGCGTGTAGATTAGGAGGGAAGCAGAGATGAAGAGAAAGAAGGAGAAAAAGCTGTACAAGTACGGAGGGTCATAGAGGCCAGGTGGCGATAGTGTGAGTGATAGAACCAGTGGAGAGAAAGTGTGTGTGTGTGTGTGTGTATGTACCCGCGATGGAGGTCGATGCGAACACAGGCGCGTCCCTCGCTGTCCCAGGCACAGTATGGATCTCTGGACAGCAGGCAGTCCGGCTGGGACTGATACCGACTACAGTTAGCCAAGGGCAGTTGCAGAACCTCCGACCGAGAGCCTATATATAAATACTTCTACAGAGAGAGAGAGAGAGAGAGAGGGAGAGAAATAATGCTCAGAAGAGGAAATAATGGGATGATCATTTTCGGCTCTAAACACAATCTGCTTTTCCGCTGCCGGTTCCACTTTCAGCAAAGCTGGTTAGCGACGACAGGCCGACACAGCAGAGCCTGATGAGATTGGATAAGGATCAGAGAGTCAGAGGCATTAAAGTGTCAGTGTGTGTGGAGTGTGTGTGGAGTGTGTGTGTGTGTAAATGTGGGTCTAAACAATAGCTAATCTGTGCGAGCACCTGTATGAGTGTGAGTGTGTGTGATGGACGGTCACTAGCGCTGTCGTTACACTGCTAACATACTGTGATTGTGGGGCCCTTGTAGTGGACTGAAGGGCTCTCATCCCCTTTGTATTAAACAAGCTTCCATATACACTAAATGGACAAAAGTATTGGGACACATGCTTATTCACTGTGTCTTCTGAAATCAAGGGTATTAAAAAAAGAGTGTCTCTACTGTCTCTACTTTTTTTTTTAGAGTGAGGTCAGGATGTGAGACGATCAGCACCCCACCTCGTCATCCCCAAAAGTACTGGATGGAGCACCATCATCTTTCCAGAGAACTCCAGAGAGGTTCTTCCACGGGCTTTATACCGCATCTAGCCCAAGCCTGGCATTAGGCAGCTGTGGCATTAGCAGCTATGGGTGCCACTTAAAGTAGCTAAAGAATGCATATATTAGAAGGGCTGTCCACAAACATTTGGACAAATGTAGTGTAGGGTGGGGTTTTCTGTGGTATGAGCTCTTTATAAAAATGCATGCTGGACTCAGGGGTGGTGTATCAGTATGGATGGGTGCAAATATCGGGCTGATATCAGCAGAAAATCCGGGGTGGAATATCAGAGGTGTTGGGGGGGGGGGGGGGGGGGTGAATCCGATCCGATCAGATCCGATAACGGATCTATCCTGAAACAGCACACACACACTCTCACTGCTGCTAGCTGTGTGTGTGTGTGTGTGCTTTCACTGGGGTAGTCGTCAAGTGTTTGACTAACTGCAGCATCATCAGACGCTTGTCTTACACTGTTACCCGAATATCCAGAGAAGCACTGTGATTGGTCAGGACGATCAGAGCTGGCCGATGTTATAATAACAAATAACAGATTGTGTAGCTTGTGTGTGTGTGTGTCGCTGTGTATCTCTATCTGAGTGTGTGTGTTACCTTGCTGTGTGAAATGGTCAGGCTGTCCACTGGCTGCGGCAAATCAAACAGCTGGATCTCCTCGATCACATAAGCTTCTGACCCCAGGATGACCACACGCTGCAGCCAGCCGTCCGCTACAAGATAAACGACAGAGGCGGTGTATATGAGGTTACGAGCACAACAGAGGTCAGATAGAAGACATGGATCCAGGAGGGAACCTAAACATGGAGTCAGAGAGGAGAAGCTGAAGGTGAAGAAGAGGAAAGTGGAGGAGAGATGAAGTGAAAGTGGAGAGGAAAAGAGATGAGAGAGAGGAGGAGAAGAGAAGAAAGGAGAGGAGGAGAGAGAGAGGAGGAGAGAGGAGTAGAGGAGAGGAGAGGAGAGAGAAGAGGAGATAAGAGAGTAAATAGTAGAGAGCGGAGAGAGAGGAGTAGAAAAGAGAAGAGAGAGAGGAGGAGAGAGAGGAGAGAGAGAGGAGTAGAGAGAGAGGAGTAGAGAGAGGAGAGATAGAGGAGGAGAGAGAGAGGAGGAGAGAGAGAGGAGTAGAGAGAGGAGAGAGAGAGAGGAGTAGAGAGAGGAGAGATAGAGGAGGAGAGAGAGAGTAGAGGAGAAAGAAGGAGGATAGAGGAGGATAGAAGAGGAGAGAGAGATGAGGAGAGAGAGAGGAGTAGAGAGAGGAGAGATAGAGGAGGAGAGAGAGAGGAGAGAGAGAGGAGAGAGAGAGGAGGAGAGAGGAGTAGAGGAGAGGAGAGGTAAGAGAAGAGGAGATAAGAGAGTAAATAGTAGAGAGCGGAGAGAGAGGAGTAGAAAAGAGAAGAGAGAGGAGGAGAGAGGAGTAGAGAGAGGAGAGAGAGAGGAGTAGAGAGAGAGGAGTAGAGAGAGGAGAGATAGAGGAGGAGAGAGAGAGGAGGAGAGAGAGGAGTAGAGAGAGGAGAGATAGAGGAGGAGAGAGAGAGGAGGAGAGAGAGGAGTAGAGAGAGGAGAGATAGAGGAGGAGAGAGAGAGGAGGAGAGAGAGAAAGAGGATAGAGGAGGAGAGAGAGAGGAGGAGAAAGAAGGAGGATAGAGGAGGAGAGAGAGATGAGGAGAGAGAGAGGAGTAGAGAGAGGAGAGATAGAGGAGGAGAGAGAGAGGAGGAGAGATAGAGGAGGAGAGAGAGAGGAGGAGAGAGAGAGGAGGAGAGATAGAGGAGGAGAGAGTGAGTAGAGGAGAGGAGAAGAGAGGAGAGAGAGGAGGAGAGAGAGAGGAGAGAGAGAGGAGAGAGAGAGGAGGAGAGAGAGAGGAGGAGAGAGAGGAGGAGAGAGAGGACAGAAGGTCCATTAGTGGAACATCAGTGTCGGCTGTAGCTCCGTCACTGAGTACAAGGTTACACACATTCACTCCTGCTCAATTACATCAGACCCAGCTGGTACTGAGACCAAACGCCTGTGTGTGTGTGTGTGTGTGTGTGTGTGAGTGTGTGTGTGTGTGTGTGTATATGTGTACCTGTAATAATATATCCCATATATAAAATGTACACACTTCAATCAGCACTGTGTCCCCAATACAAATGTGACTTACTGGTGAATAAAGGTCACACACACACACACACACACACACACACACACACAGCACAGATCCCTCTCTCTGCTTCAGGTGCTCCCTCCTCATTCAATGGGTAATCAACCATCCAGTCCAATTGGCAGTATGTCTCTGTGTCTGTGTGTGTGTGTGTCTCTCTCTCTGTGTGTGTGTGTGTCTCTGTGTGTGTGTGTGTGTGTGTGTGTGTGTGTGTGTCTACTGGCAGCGCTGTATGAGGAGCTCTAAAGCACAGCAGTCTAGAAGAGAAGGAGAGAAAGAGACAGAAGAATGAGAATGCGTCAGAGTGAGAGAGAGAGAGAGCAAAAGAGAGAGAGCGAGAGAGAGCAAAAGAGAGAGAGAGAGCGAGAAAGAGAGAGGGCAAAAGAGAGAGAGCGAGAGAGAGAGAGAGAGAGAGAGCAAAAGAGAGAGAGAGAGCGAGAGAGAGAGCGAGAGAGAGAGCGAGAGAGAGTGAGAGAGAGAGCGCAAAAGAGAGAGAGAGCGAGAGAGAGAGCGAGCAAAAGAGAGAGAGAGAGCGAGAGCAAAAGAGAGAGAGAGTGATAGAGCGAGCAAAAGAGAGAGAGAGAGAGGGCGAGAGAGAGCAAAAGAGAGAGAGAGAGAGAGAGTGCAGGAGTGAGGAAAAAAAGGAGAGGGCAGCAGGGCAGAGCGTGTCAGACTCAATGCCAGTGGAGAGAGAGAGAGAGAGAGAGAGAGAGAGAGAGAGAGAGAGAGAGAGAGAGAGGTAGTGTTAGACTCAATCTCAGTGAAAATAGAGCGAGAGGCTGCATGAGAGACAAACTCAATCTCAGTGGAGAGAAACGAGGGAGGTAGAGTGTTAATGCCAGTGGAGAGAGAGAGAGAGAGAGAGAGAGAGAGAGAGAGAGAGAGGAGGTGAAGTGAGAGAGAGAGAGAGAGAGAGAGAGAGAGAGAGAGAGAGAGAGAGAGAGAGAGAGAGGAGGTGAAGTGAGAGAGAGAGAGGGAGAGAGAGAGAGAGAGAGAGAGAGAGAGAGGAGGTGAAGTGAGAGAGAGAAAGAGAGAGAGAGAGAGAGGGAGGAGATAAAGTGAGAGAGAGAGAGTGAGAGAGAGAGAGAGAGAGAATGAGGGAGGAGATAAAGTGAGAGAGAGAGAGAGAGAGAGAGAGAGAGGAGGTGAAGTGAGAGAGAGAGAGAGAGAGAGAGAGAGAGAATGAGGGAGGAGATAAAGTGAGAGAGAGAGAGAGAGAGAGAGAGAGAGAGGAGGTGAAGTGAGAGAGAGAGAGAGAGAGAGAGAGAGAGAGAGAGGGAGGAGATAAAGTGAGAGAGAGAGAGTGAGAGAGAGAGAGAGAGAGAGAGAGAGGGACTGTCAGACTGCCAGCGGAGAGTGAGATAAGAGAGAGGTAGAGTGTACCAGACTCAATCTCAAAGACCGAGAACGAAAGAGTAAGAGAGTGAGCGCGAGAGCATGCGAGAATGTCAGACTCAATCTCAGTGGAGAGAGAGTGAGAGGACGAGAGAGGAGAGAAACAAAGAGAAGAAAAGCGAGGGAGACAGATGGAGACAGATAGAGAGAGAGAGAGAGAGAGAGAGAGGTAGAGAGAGAGGTAGAGAGAGTGTCAGGGACTCAATATCAGTCATGCTGAGCTAGTCCAACTGAGCTGAATGCTAAAGTGAAAATGCTTTATTCACAGTCAGGTACGGGTGGCCCTGGCAGAGTGTGTGTGTGTGTTTGTGTGTTTGTGTGTGTGTGTGTGTGTGTGTGTGTGTGTCCAACATGCATGGTTAGAGCCAAAAGTGTGATCAGCCCCAGAGCATCAGAGAGGTGGCTCTGATGGTTCAAACAAACAAAAAAAAAGTTTGTGGACACCCCTTCTAATAAATGCATTCAGCTACTTTAAGCACTGCTGACACAAATGTGCAAATGCACACACACAGCTTGTCTAGTCTCTGTAGTAGAGAAGTACTGCCAATAGAATAGGACTGTCTGGAGCTGTTAAGCATGAACCTATAGGTACCATGTCAGCTAATCCCAGGCGTGGGCTATAGAGGGGCATTAGCTTTATTACTTTATTAATTATTGTCTTCAAAAGTACTGATTTTTAAAGTGTCCAGCACTTTTTTTGTTGCTATGGAAACTATCTGCATTCCCATAAAGCAAAGCATCCATCAATCCATCCAAGCAGGAAAACACTGCAATAAGCCCAGGTTACACGACGTCTCCCTACACTGCTTACAAATTCATCCATACCTCTCCACCCGCTCGTTCTGTGTAACTCATTCATCCTGGTGTCTGTTCCTATGCAACGATATTTCCAGGGAAACGGATCCCCGGCTGTAGAATCGGCCCTCCAATTTTGGGGGAGGATTGGCTTTCAAATGCAAGGTTTCCATCAGCATTTTTTCTAGTCAATCGAACAACTGCTGAATGGGAAAAGGCAGAATTTACAGCCCTGCTCCTTCAAGCGTAGAGCCTCCACCCACGCCCCGGCACTGAATCTGAACAGCTCCCGGTGACTGGCTGGCTGGCATCACTCCCTTCGTCCCTCTACCTATCCATCATTTTTCGTATCCATCCATTCCTTCATTCCACCTCATCAATGGCCATCAATCGATCAATTCTTCCTCTACATCCAACCATTCGTTCTTGTATCCATACCTCCACCCATCTATTTATACATCTTCCTGACTCTTCATTCTTTATATTCATTCATCTTAATATAAATCCACCCATCTTTATATCCATCCACCCATCTTTATATCCATCCACCCATCCATCTTTATATCCAGCCATCCATCCATCCATCTTTATATCCATCCATCCATCCATATTTATATCCACTCATCCATCTTTATATCCATCCACCCATCTTTATATCCATCCATTCATCCATCTTTATATCCATCCACCCATCCATCTTTATATCCAGCCATCCATCTTTATATCCATCCATCCATCTTTATATCCATCCATCCATCCATATTTATATCCACCCATCCATCTTTATATCCATCCACCCATCTTTATATCCATCCACCCATCCATCTTTATATCCAGCCATCCATCTTTATATCCATCCATCCATCTTTATATCCATCCACCCATCCATCTTTATATCCAGCCATCCATCTTTATATCCATCCACCCATCTTTATATCCATCCATCCATATTTATATCCACTCATCCATCTTTATATCCATCCATCCATATATCCACCCATTCATCTTTATATCCATCCATCCATATTTATATCCACTCATCCATCTTTATATCCATCCATCCATCTTTATATCCACCCATCCATCTTTATATCCATCCACCCATCTTTATATCCATCCATTCATCCATCTTTATATCCATCCACCCATCTTTATATCCATCCATCCATATTTATATCCACTCATCCATCTTTATATCCATCCATCCATCTTTATATCCACCCATCCATCTTTATATCCATCCATCCATCCATCTTTATATCCATCCATCCATCCATCTTTATATCTACCCATCCATCTTTATATCCATCCACCCATCCATCCATCCATCTTTATATCCATCTTTATATTCATCTATCCATCCATCTTTAAATCCACTCATCCATCTTTATATCCACCCATCCATCTTTATATCCATCCATCCATCCATCCATCTTTATATCCACCCATCCATCTTTATATCCATCCACCCATCCATCTTTATATCCATCCATCCATCCATCCATCTTTATATCCACCCATCCATCTTTATATCCATCCATCCATCCATCCATCTTTATATCCATCCATCCATCCATATTTATATCCACTCATCCATCTTTATATCCATCCACCCATCTTTATATCCATCCATTCATCCATCTTTATATCCATCCACCCATCCATCTTTATATCCAGCCATCCATCTTTATATCCATCCATCCATCTTTATATCCATCCATCCATCCATATTTATATCCACCCATCCATCTTTATATCCATCCACCCATCTTTATATCCATCCACCCATCCATCTTTATATCCAGCCATCCATCTTTATATCCATCCATCCATCTTTATATCCATCCACCCATCCATCTTTATATCCAGCCATCCATCTTTATATCCATCCACCCATCTTTATATCCATCCATCCATATTTATATCCACTCATCCATCTTTATATCCATCCATCCATATATCCACCCATTCATCTTTATATCCATCCATCCATATTTATATCCACTCATCCATCTTTATATCCATCCATCCATCTTTATATCCACCCATCCATCTTTATATCCATCCACCCATCTTTATATCCATCCATTCATCCATCTTTATATCCATCCACCCATCTTTATATCCATCCATCCATATTTATATCCACTCATCCATCTTTATATCCATCCATCCATCTTTATATCCACCCATCCATCTTTATATCCATCCATCCATCCATCTTTATATCCATCCATCCATCCATCTTTATATCTACCCATCCATCTTTATATCCATCCACCCATCCATCCATCCATCTTTATATCCATCTTTATATTCATCTATCCATCCATCTTTAAATCCACTCATCCATCTTTATATCCACCCATCCATCTTTATATCCATCCATCCATCCATCCATCTTTATATCCACCCATCCATCTTTATATCCATCCACCCATCCATCTTTATATCCATCCATCCATCCATCCATCTTTATATCCACCCATCCATCTTTATATCCATCCATCCATCCATCCATCTTTATATCCACCCATCCATCTTTATATCCATCCACCCATCCATCCATCCATCTTTATATTCATCTATCCATCCATCTTTATATCCACCTTTATATCCATCCATTCATCTTTATATCCATTCATCCACCCATGCATCTTTATATCCATTCATCCATCCACCCATCTTTATATCCACCCATCCATCTTTATATCCATCCATCAATCCATCCATCCACCCATCTTTATATCCATCCATCCATATTTATATCCACCCATTCATCTTTATATCCATCCATCCATATTTATATCCACTCATCCATCTTTATATCCATCCATCCATCTTTATATCCACCCATCCATCTTTATATCCATCCACCCATCTTTATATCCATCCATTCATCCATCTTTATATCCATCCACCCATCTTTATATCCATCCATCCATATTTATATCCACTCATCCATCTTTATATCCATCCATCCATCTTTATATCCACCCATCCATCTTTATATCCATCCATCCATCTTTATATCCATCCATCCATCTTTATATCCATCCATCCATCCATCTTTATATCCATTCATCCATCCATCTTTATATCTACCCATCCATCTTTATATCCATCCACCCATCCATCCATCCATCTTTATATCCATCTTTATATTCATCTATCCATCCATCTTTAAATCCACTCATCCATCTTTATATCCACCCATCCATCTTTATATCCACCCATCCATCTTTATATCCACCCATCCATCTTTATATCCATCCATCCATCCATCCATCCATCTTTATATCCACCCATCCATCTTTATATCCATCCACCCATCCATCCATCCATCTTTATATCCATCCATCCATCTTTATATCTACCCATCCATCTTTATATCCATCCACCCATCCATCTTTATATCCATCCATCCATCCATCTTTATATCCATCTTTATATTCATCTATCCATCCATCTTTATATCCACCCATCCATCTTTATATCCATCCATCCATCCATCCATCTTTATATCCACCCATCCATCTTTATATCCATCCACCCATCCATCTTTATATCCACCCATCCATCTTTATATCCATCCACCCATCCATCCATCTTTTTATCCACCCATCCATCTTTATATCCATCCACCCATCCATCCATCCATCTTTATATTCATCTATCCATCCATCTTTATATCCACCTTTATATCCATCCATTCATCTTTATATCCATTCATCCACCCATCCATCTTTATATCCACCCATGCATCTTTATATCCATTCATCCATCCATCCATCTTTATATCCACCCATTCATCTTTATATCCATCCACCCATCTTTATATCCACCCATCCATCTTTATATCCATCCATCAATCCATCCATCCACCCACACATCCATCTTTATATCCATCCATCCATCCATCCATCCATCCATCCATCTTTATATGTGTTCATCTGAACATCCACCCATCCATCAATGCGTACCTGTTCCGATGAAGATCATGCTGTAGGCTCTCTGGTCCAGGGCGTTCACTCTGTCCACAGCCAGCCGAGTGAAGTTAATTCCCTTGGTGAGCAGCAGGGGGTGTGACTCTGCCCTCAGCTCCATCAGAGGGTGCTTCTTAGCAAAGTTCAGCGTGGCGTCGGGCAGCTGCAGCGAGCTGTTATAGCCATTCTCCCGGTCAAAGTTCGTGATGCACTGGAGGACAAAGAATTAAAAAGGGGACAGAGAAAGAAGAGAAGAGGGAGACAGGAGGCAGCAGAGGAAGAGATTCGTTATCCAGTTAAACAGAGTCCTGAACTCTGTAATACAACACTGTGTAATCAGATCTTATCGGACAGCGGAATAGAAGATCTGAGGATTTGTTTAGAAGCCCTGTGTGTTGATAAGTGAACAGTTCCCATCCTCCTTACATTAAAGGGCCCATAGGATTTGCCTGACCTTTTAATATCCACTTCTAATGCCTGTAGCACAGTTAATCAGGCCATTTTGGAGGGCTGTGCCTTTAAGGCTGATGTGTGTAAATGAGATTTTTGTTTTTTTTGGATTGGCTGTCCTGTATTAAGCTTTGTTCAAAAAGTAAACAGACTGTTAGGCTCAGCTTGAACTCCTGAAACTACTGAAATATTGAAATATTGTTATATACTATATTGTAATATAGTCACACATATACCTATATACATTATATATATCTCTAAACTCTCAAAAACCTTCATACCTTTTAATGGAAGTCATTGTAAAAAGATAGTAGTCCCTATATTTATGTATGTATATATATATATATATATATATCAGCCATAACATTAGCACCCCTTGTGCCGCCACAACAGATCTGACCATTCGAGGGATGCACTCCACAAGACCTCTGAAGGTGTCCTGTGCTATCTGGCACCAGGACTATACTTCTAATGCCTGTGTGAGTTTATGCACCACAAACAGCTGTAGCACAGTTAATCAGGCCATTTTTGGGGGGGCTGTACCTTTAAGGCTGATGTGTGTAAATGAGCTTTTTGTTTTTTTTGGATTGGCTGTCCTGTATTAAGCCTTGTTCAAAAAGTAAACAGACTGTTAGGCTCAGCCTGAACTCCTGAAACTACTGAAAATATTGAATTTTATTAAATTAAATTATTATTAATTTTTTGTATTTTATTTGTAACATATTAAGTAATGAGAGCAATATCACTCATTATATCATTAACAATAGTAAATAAATGGAATTTTAACTGATCGTCCCATTTGTATCGGTCCACTTTTCATGACAATTAAACAGGGTATAGAGGACAGCTGGCTTTTTAAAAATCTTGAAAATATTAAAAATAATGACAAATATTGAAATATTGTTATATACTAGATCGTAATATAGTCACACATATACCTATATACATTATATATATCTCTAAACTTTCAAAAACCTTCATACCTTTTAATGGAAGTCATTGTAAAAAGATAGTAGTCCCTATATTTATATAAATTGTGCCTCCACAACAGATCTGACCATTCGAGGGATGAACTCCACAAGACCTCTGAAGGTGTCCTGTGCCTTTAAGGCTGATGTGTGTAAATGAGCTTTTTGTTTTTTTGGATTGGCTGTCCTGTATTAAGCCTTGTTCAAAAAGTAAACAGACTGTTAGGCTCAGCCTGAACTCCTCAGGGATGTTAAAATGCATGAGCTCTAATCTGTTTATTTTCCGGGAACAGCACACGGTTTAATGCGTGATCCCAAATCATAAAGTTTGTAAACACACATTTGCTGTACTTCCTGTAGCTATCCAACATCCAATCTGATTGTTTATGTTGCGGCAAACAAGAACAAAACAGACTGAACTTAAATCAGACTGAAACTTTTTTATTGCATATTTTTATTTTCCTGCCAGAGCCAGTAGGGGGCGCTAGCACTTTCAAAAGATATATATATATATATATAGTAGAGTAAAACAAGCTGTATATGGAAACGAGCTATATCCATATATACTACCCACTCCTTTACATACACCGATCAGCCATAACATTAACACCACCCGCCCAATATTGAGTATGCCCCCTTTGTGCCGCCACAACAGATCAGATCACCATTCGAGGCATGGACCCCGCAAGACCTCTGAAAGTGTCCTGTGGTATCTGGCACCAAGACTTACGTTAGCGGCAGATCTTTTAAGCCCTGTAAGTTGTGAGGCGGGGCCTCCATGAGCATCAATAATTGTATCAATAACTTTTTATTAATCAATTTAATCAACTAAATTAATCAATCTGAATAAAGTTAAGATTCTTCTCAAACGGTTTAATTTCACTGGATGAAATATGAAACTGGCTGAAGATTTTTGGCTGAAAGTGCTGAGTCATGATTTGGCTCTTACCGCTCCAGGACGGGGCCTAGGCACGGTGCCCATGTATTGCCCCCATCTCTGAGATGACTCACGGTACTCCTTATACGGGCCCTCGAACACGCTCTTCACCTCCGCTATCTGGTACTGGCACACGGCAGACACGTCCACGTCCCCCCTGACAGAGCGAGAGAGAGAGAGAGAGACAGAGAGATATTTAATTTTGTAAATATTTCTTATTAATTTTTTTTATTTTATTTGTAACTCACTCATAATATCATTAACAATAGTAATTAAATGGGATTTTAATTGATGTATTATTGGACTGTTTCTATCGGTCCACTTTTATATATATATATATAAATAAAAGGTATATGTACACACCGACCAGCCATAACATTAGCACCCCTTGTGCCGCCACAACAGATCTGACCATTCGAGGGATGCACTCCACAAGACCTCTTGTCCTGTGCTATGGTGTCCTGTGCTATCTGGCACCAAGACTAATGTCGGTCCCTGCAGATCCTTTAAGTCATCTAATCGGCACCAACCAGCCATAACATTAAGACCACCAGCATAATATTATGCAGGTCCCCCTTGTGCCGCCACAAGAGACATGACAGCGAGTCTTTGGTCCCCAAGACCCTTTCCCTGGTTCTCTGGTTGTCCTTTCTTGAAGCTTTTTTGGGTCAATACTGACCACTGCATACCAGGGGGAAAGCCCCAGAAGACCTGCCTGATGTTTTGGAGACGTCTGATGACCCAGTCATTGTCTAGAACATCACCGTTTGGTTCTTAAGTGTCTCAGATTCCTACGCTTGACCATTGTTCCTGCTTTTACACCTTCCACAACTTCTCCTGTCACTGGTGCTAATGTTAGGGCTGATCAGAGTATGTGAAAGCACTGCTGAACTGCACTGAGAGAGAGACACTGAAACAGAGAGAGAGAGAGAAAGAGAGAGAGAGAGAGGGAGAGAGAGTGTGTGTGTGTGTGTAAATGACTGGGCCATTGCGGGCTGCTGAATTACAGTATGAGAGTGTCATTGTGATCATAATTACACATCAACCTTTCCTACAGTGGGGAGGTGGGCGCGGCTGGGTGTTTGGCACTGTCACACACTTATAAATACTGAGGACAGAGTGACTTTCACAACTACATCAGCGAGAGAGCAGCGCGAGAGGCTAGGGGAGAGAGTGGAGAGGTGGACAGAGGCTGAGGGAGGGAGGGAGGGAGGAAGAATCTAGCAGAGAATCCAGCGTAGATCTCTCAGCAGAAGTGGGCGTGGCCTGTGCTGACGCAGTGTCTCACCATTGGGCGTGAAAAAGCCCGTAGAACGTGGTGCTCCTCCAATCAGCTGCGGGCAGAGTGAAGACGGCCCGCAGGTTATTGAAGGTAATGTGGCGCTCCGGGATGGAGCAGACCAGCCGAGCTTTCTGGAACGTTGTCCACTTCTTCTGCAGGGTCCGCGTCCCGCCCAGGTCACCCTGACGGAGAACACGTAGGAGACACCTTATTAACACATGGGACGCAGCGGCACCGCAGTGCTGAGAATGACCCACCACCCAAATACTGCAGTCTGCTCTGTCTGCTCTGTGGTGGTCAGTCCTGTAGGGTCCTGAGCATTGATGAAGACACAGGAGGACTAGATGGGACTGACACAGAGACCCACACAGTGCTGCATTATGGGAAGTTGAGCTGATGGAATGGGCAGAGTTCATTCCAAAGCAGGGGTGGTCATAATGTTTTGATATGACTGTGTATATTTATATGTATATATAACATATTATGTGTAGGACTTAACACCATGAAAAAGTGTGTATGTGTGTTTGTGTGTGTGTGTGTGTGTGTGTGTGTGTGTGTGTGTGTGTGTTCACCTTGCACACTCGTGCCACGCGGGCTACAGTTAGGTCTCCATCACAGTCCAGCTCCACTGCTCTCTCACTGAAGAAAAAATAAATCTTATCGTCGTCTCCCTCCCGGCTGTTCCTGCTCTCTCTCACCAGCGCAGAACCCACAAAGTTCGGTTCTAAAAGCAGAAGAGAAAAAAACGAAACCCAAGATGAAGCAGAACGAAGAACACTGAAGTGAATCATGGTTCATTACTGAAACACAGACACTGAATCAGTGAATTAAGGTTCATTACTGAAACACAGACAGTGAATCAATGAATCAGGGTTCATTACTGAAACGCAGCCAGTGAATCGGTGAATCAGGGTTCATTACTGAATGACATTAAGTGAATCAGGGTTCATTACTGAAACACAGACAGTGAATCGGTGAATCAGGGTTCATTACTGACACAGCCAGTGAATCAGTGAATCAATGTAAATACTGAAACACAGATAGTGAATCAAGATTCAATACTACATTAACACATTAAGTGAATCTGTGGATCAAGGTTTCTTACTGCAATCAGTGAATCAAGATTCAATACTGAAACACAGACAATGAATCAGTGAATCAAGATTCAATACTGAAACACAGACAATGAATCAGTGACTCAAGATTCAATACTGAAACACAGACAGTGAATCAGTGAATCAAGATTCAATACTGAAACACAGACAGTGAATCAGTGACTCAAGATTCAATACTGAAACACAGACAGTGAATCAGTGAATCAAGATTCAATACTGAAACACAGACAGTGAATCAGTGAATCAAGATTCAATACTGAAACACAGACAGTGAATCAGGGTTCGTACTGAGTTAGGGTCATTACTGAAACAGAGACAGTGAATCAATGAATCACGTGAATCACTCTGGTTTGCTGACTGTGAGATTGAGTGCTGCTGATGTGCTGCGATCCTTTACGTCTGTGCTTCAGTGTTTGGGTCGGGTCCATGTTTCATACTGACCAGTACCGGTCCAGCCAAATTGGGTCGGGCCTCAAACTTGCGGGTATTGGTAGGGTTCGGGTTTCACTTTCATGCTTATTCAGACACAGTCACTCCTTTGTGTGTGTGTATGTATCACACATGTGTCTGTTCACCTTTAACACTAGGTGGAGGCCAAAAGTGCGTGTGTGTGTGTACCGTTGAGCCAGGCTTGTAGATATTCGCTCTTCATGCTGTAGTGCTGCTGACCGAGATTGCGCAGGATGACCGGCTCCGTGCCCAGGAAGTTATTCAGGGTGGCAGAGTACAGCTCCTTATCTGCAGCACAGAGGAGAGGTTAGAACACACACACACTCGCACACACACACACACACACACACTCACACACTCACACACTCACACACACACACACACACACACACACACACACACACACACGCATACACACAGCCTCAAATAAAAGATACATCATACAGAACTCTCATACACTCTCTCAGGCATGTGTGTTATGAGATAACATAAATAAATAACACACACACACACACACACACTGTTAGAACTGCATGGCTAGACTTGTGCAAGACATGGGATCCAAACATACACACACGACTCACCCACAATGAGACCAGTGTGTCCCTTGGCAGGGTCATAGGGGCATTTTCCCTTCCCGTCCTCCAGGTCGGCGCTGTTCAGGGTGAAATGATCGGAATTCTGACAGACAGAGAACAACTGAATTAGTACCATACTTTCACTATAGTACAGTTTCAGCTCTTTAATTGAGTTAGATTGGGATACAGTACCATACTTTCACTATAGTACAGTTTCAGCTCTTTAATTGAGTTAGATTGAGATACAGTACCATACTTTTACTATAGTACAGTTTCAGCTCTTTAATTGAGTTAGATTGAGATACAGTACCATACTTTCACTATAGTACAGTTTCAGCTCTTTTAATTGAGTTAGATTGGGATACAGTACCATACTTTCACTATAGTACAGTTTCAGCTCTTTAATTGTGTTAGATTGGGATACAGTACCATACTTTCACTATAGTACAGTTTCAGCTCTTTAATTGAGTTAGATTGGGATACAGTACCATACTTTCACTATAGTACAGTTTCAGCTCTTTAATTGAGTTAGATTGAGATACAGTACCATACTTTCACTATAGTACAGTTTCAGCTCTTTAATTGAGTTAGATTGGGATACAGTACCATACTTTCACTATAGTACAGTTTCAGCTCTTTAATTGAGTTAGATTGGGATACAGTACCATACTTTCACTATAGTACAGTTTCAGCTCTTTAATTGAGTTAGATTGAGATACAGTACCATACTTTCACTATAGTACAGTTTCAGCTCTTTAATTGAGTTAGATTGGGATACAGTACCATACTTTCACTATAGTACAGTTTCAGCTCTTTAATTGTGTTAGATTGGGATACAGTACCATACTTTCACTATAGTACAGTTTCAGCTCTTTAATTGAGTTAGATTGGGATACAGTACCATACTTTCACTATAGTACAGTTTCAGCTCTTTAATTGAGTTAGATTGAGATACAGTACCATACTTTCACTATAGTACAGTTTCAGCTCTTTAATTGAGTTAGATTGGGATACAGTACCATACTTTCACTATAGTACAGTTTCAGCTCTTTAATTGAGTTAGATTGGGATACAGTACCATACTTTCACTATAGTACAGTTTCAGCTCTTTAATTGAGTTAGATTGGGATACAGTACCATACTTTCACTATAGTACAGTTTCAGCTCTTTAATTGAGTTAGATTGAGATACAGTACCATACTTTCACTATAGTACAGTTTCAGCTCTTTAATTGAGTTAGATTGGGATACAGTACCATACTTTCACTATAGTACAGTTTCAGCTCTTTAATTGAGTTAGATTGGGATACAGTACCATACTTTCACTATAGTACAGTTTCAGCTCTTTAATTGAGTTAGATTGAGATACAGTACCATACTTTCACTATAGTACAGTTTCAGCTCTTTAATTGAGTTAGATTGGGATACAGTACCATACTTTCACTATAGTACAGTTTCAGCTCTTTAATTGTGTTAGATTGGGATACAGTACCATACTTTCACTATAGTACAGTTTCTGCTCTTTAATTGAGTTAGATTGGGATACAGTACCATACTTTCACTATAGTACAGTTTCAGCTCTTTTAATTGAGTTAGATTGAGATACAGTCCCATACTTTCACTATAGTACAGTTTCTGCTCTTTTAATTGAGTTAGATTGGGATACAGTACCATACTTTCACTATAGTACAGTTTCAGCTCTTTTAATTGAGTTAGATTGGGATACAGTACCGTACTTTCACTATAGTACATTTTCAGCTCTTTTAATTGAGTTAGATTGGGATACAGTACCATACTTTCACTATAGTACAGTTTCAGCTATTTAATTGAGTTACATTGGGATACAGTCCCGTACTTTCACTATAGTACAGTTTCCGTATGGGTACAGTATCACAGAATGTGTTCTGCATCACAGCCTAACTCAACTACTGTACTGTACTAAATTACACATTTCTAATGTCCTAATGAGTTAGTCATTTTTTACAGACTGTGAGTTCCAGCTTCTGAAAAGATTATGATGGCCTTTACCCACTCTGAAATACAGCTCCAGGTCATATTAAACCTGTATGACAGAAAAAAATACTTCCCTCCCCAAAGAGCTTTATTTTTATGTGCTGATTTTGATAGCTGGGTGTAAACTCTCAAGCTAATGACCCACTTTGGCTCTGTCCCAATCCCTGCCTCAAGCTCCAAGGCCTTCCTTAAAGTGCACACTTTTATATGACGCTGAAAGGAAAACAAAATACTGTGTACATCACGGCTTGCTTTCACGTTTAGCCACCATTCTGGGTTTGACCAGATAGCAAGTGTGTGTCTGCTACAGCTGTCCTGTGGATTCCGCACATGCCGTAGAACCCTAGACGGACCACAGGGCCGCTACAGCCAGAACTAGAGGCGTGCTGCAAATAAGAGTGTGAAAAACATCCAGCTGGAAGAACCGAAAGCCTTTCAGCTGCTATAAAAAGATCCTGCAAGCTGTGATTTCAAAAAGTCCTAAGTCCTATTTACTAAGTCCTGACTCCGTAGGGAGCCTACACTTAAGAGAGGAGAGCATCAAGTGCATCAATCTGAAATCTGAAATCAAGGGTATTAATAGAGAATCCCCCCAACCTCCCCCCAACCCGTGCTGCGGTGACAGTCCTCCACACTAATTGGAACATTGGCGTGAGGATTTGATTGCATTCAGCCATCACAAATCCAACAGATCAAGGTTGGGTGATGAGTTCTGGGTGTCCCCCAAAAAGGTCCAATGGTGTTGGATGGAGCTCCACCACTCCAGAGACGGCAGCGCCACTGCCTTCACAATAGAGGGGTGGCTACAGAGGGGTGGCTGGGGAGCTTTACACCCCTCTATAGGCCCTCATAATGATGGCTGCTGCAGGGCGTCCAATTCTATTGGTTATTTGGAGACCTCTTCAACATCAGTGTGACAAGTAGACAGACCAATAGGATGGCAACTTCAGCTTTTCGTGCTGAAATTTCATTGGCTGTCGATTGTGATTGTTGGTAATGGGGGGAACTCCCATACAGTGTCAGTGTAACCCTGGCCTTAAAGCACAGAAGCTAGTGTCCGAATACTTTTTTGAGCATACACTGTTACTCGGTGGGTCGAATATCTCTCTTTCTCTCTCTCTTTTTCTCTCTCTCGCCCTCTTTCGCTTCATTTACATTTAGAGTATAGTCGCTATCATCCCCAGTGTTTACTTTAATGTGTTTTTGACTGACAGACAAACACCAGCCTACCGACGAGCTCTTATTATTATTCTAAACTTCAATCCAGCTAGAGGCACACACACACACACACACACACACACACACACACACACGCAGACATATATGCATAAACACATACACAAAAACTCATAGCCACGGGCCACCAGCCTTGACTGCCCACCACAGCTGACCCTACTCCCCACCCATCCACTCCCACACACTGCTCAATCCGGCACTGCCTACCATGATCCGACTGCGCCCATCCTCACACCAGTGTTGCCGTTAGTTATACATTTGATCAAATGTTTATAATATAATAACTGTTTATTAAACTGTGCTATAGTATATCTACATATATATGGACAAAAGTATTGGGACACCTACTCATTCACTGCTTCTTATGAAATCAAGGGTGTTAAAAAGAGCTGATCCTGCTTTTGTTGGAGTAACTGTAATCTCTATTGTCCAGGGAAGAAGGCTCTCTACTAGATTTTGAAGTGAGCATTGCTGTGAGGATTTGATGGTGTTTAGCAACAATGAGTTAAGTCCATAACTCATCCCAAAAGTATTGGAT